>NW_022262857.1:0-122512 GCF_002021735.2 Oncorhynchus kisutch | reverse complement strand
CTCCCATCCTCTTCCTCCTCCTACCCCTTTCGCCTCCCTCCCCTTCCTTCTTTCCTTCTCCTACCCTTCGCCTCCCATCCTCTTCCTCCTCCAACCCTTCGCCCCCTCCCATCCTCTTCTTCCAACCCCTTCGCCTCCCATCCTCTTCCTCCTCCTACCCCTTTGCCTCCCATCTTCTTCCTCCCAACCCTTCACCTCCCATCTCCTCCCTACTCCTTCACCTCCCATCCTCTCCTCTTCCTCCCAACCCTTCGCCTCCCATCCTCCTCCTACCTCTTCGCCTCCCATCCTCTTCTCCTCCTACCCCCTCACCTCCCATCCTCTTCCTCCCAAACCCTTCGCCTCCCATCCTCCTCCTACCCCTTCACCTCCCATCCTCCTCCTCCTACCCCTTCACCTCCCATCCTCCTCCTACCTCCTTCACCTCCCATCCTCTTCCTCCTCTTCCTCCCAACCCTTCGCCTCCCATCCTCCTCCTACCTCTTCGCCTCCCATCCTCTTCTTTCCTCCTACCCCCTCACCTCCCATCCTCTTCCTCCCAACCCTTCACCTCCCATCCTCCTCCTCCTACCCCTTCACCTCCCATCCTCCTCCTCCTACCCCTTCACCTCCCATCCTCCTCCTCCTCTTCCTCCCAACCCTTCGCCTCCCATCCTCCTCTACCTCTTCGCCTCCCCTCCTCTTCTTCCTCCTACCCCCTCACCTCCCATCCTCCTTCCTCCCACCCTTCGCCTCCCATCCTCCTCCTACCCCTTCACCTCCCATCCTCCTCCTCCTAACCCCTTCACCTCCCATCCTCCTCCTACTCCTTCACCTCCCATCCTCTTCCTCCTCTTCTCCCAACCCTTCACCTCCATCCTCCTCCTCCTACCCTTCACCTCCATCCTCCTCCTCCTACCCCTTCGCCTCCCATCCTCGTCCCCTACCTTCACCCCCTCCTCCTCCTCCTACCCCTTCAACCTCCCATCCTCCTCCTCCTACCCCTTCACCTCCCCATCCTCCTCCTCCTACCCCCCCCCCCCCCTTCGCCTCCCATCCTCCTCCTCCTACCCTTCACCTCCCATCCTCCTCCTCCTACCCCTTCACCTCCCATCCTCCTCCTCCTACCCCCTTCGCCTCCCATCCTCTTCTTCCTCTACCCCTTCACCTCCCATCCTCCTCCTCCTACCCCTTCACCTCCCATCCTCCCTCCTCCTACCCCTTCACCTCCCATCCTCCTCCTCCTACCCCTTCACCTCCCATCCTCCTCTCCTACCCCTTCGCCTCCCATCCTCCTCCTCCTCCATCCCCCTTCCTCCTCTCCTTCTCTCCTCCCTCCTCACCTACTTTCCTTCCCCCTCCTCTCCTCCACCTCCTCACCTCTCCTCCACCTCCTCTCTTCCTCTCCTCCACCCCTCTACTCCTCCTCTCTCTAGGTAGCATGTACCAACTGGAAGCGTGTAATGGTGGTTCTCTCTGAGGGTCTGCTGGCTCCGGATGGACAACCTTACCGCGACCCCCAGGCCCTGCCCCCTGACCTCATACACAACTCCTCCCTGCACCTCACCTTCTCCAAGGTCTGTATACTGTCTATATACTGTCTGTATACTGTCTGTATACTGTATGAATACTGTCTGTGTACTGTGTGTATACTGTGTGTATACTGTCTATATACTGTCTATCTACTGTCTATATACTGTCTATCTACTGTCTATATACTGTCTATCTACTGTCTGTATACTGTGTGTATACTGTCTATATACTGTCTATCTACTGTCTGTATACTGTGTGAATACTGTGTGTATAATGTGTGTGTACTGTGTGTGTACTGTCTGTATACTGTGTGTGTACTGTCTGTATACTGTGTGTGTACTGTCTGTATACTGTGTGTGTACTGTCTGTATACTGTGTGTATACTGTGTGTATACTGTGTGTATACTGTCTGTATACTGTATGTATACTGTGTGTGTACTGTCTGTATACTGTGTGTGTACTGTCTGTATACTGTGTGTTCCTGGTACTGGTCTGTATACTGTCTGTATACTGTGTGTATGCTGTGTGTATACTGTGTGTATGCTGTGTGTATACTGTGTGTATACTGTGTGTGTACTGTGTGTGTGAAGAATAGTGATGCGTCATCCAACTTCTTTATCCCCTTCTCTTCACTCTATCCATCCTCATCCCCTCCATCCTCCTCCTCCTCCTCCTCCTCATCCTCCCCCTCCTCCTCCTCCCCCCTCCTCCTCCTCCTCCTCATCCCCTCCCTCCTCCCTCTCATCCCCTCCCTCCTCCTCCTCCCTCCTCCTCCTCCTCCTCCTCATCCCCTCCCCCCTCCTCCCTCTCATCCCCTCCCTCCTCCTCCTCCTCCTCCTCCTATAGTTCTGGCGTAGGTACGGCCGTCTCTCCCGTCACCTGATGAGGGTGAAACTGCAGAGTTACACCAAGTTCCTGTTTGTCCGCGACCCCTTCGTCCGACTCATCTCCGCCTTCCGGAACAAGTTCCAACAGCCCAACGAAGACTTCTACCGCCAGTTTGGCTCGGTCATGCTACGTCGTTATGGAAACGGGACCTCCAGGGTTCCGGAGTCAGCGGCGGAGGCGTTCGAGGCGGGGATCCAGCCGTCGTTCTCGGAGTTCGTCCGGTATCTCCTCGACCCCCAGACGGAGCAGGAGCAGCCGTTCAACGAACACTGGCGCCAGGTGGGCGTGTGTGTGTATGTGTCTGCGTGTGTGTGTATGTCTGCGTGCGTGTGTGCGTGTGTGTGTGTGCGTGTTTGTGTGTGTGTGTCTGCGTGTGTGTGTTTGCGTGTGTCTGCGTGGGTGTGTGTGTGTGTGTGTGTGTGTGTGTGTGTGTGTGCGTCTGTGCGTGTGTGTATGTGTCTGCATGTGTGTGTGTGCTCTCAACCCAACTGTACTTAATTAACTACTTCTTCTCCTCCTCCCCAGGTGTACCGGCTCTGTCACCCCTGTCAGATCCACTATGATTTCATCGGCACGCTGGAAAACCTGGAGGACGACTCGGATCAGCTGCTCCGGATCCTGGGCCTGGAAGACCAGATAAAGTTCCCGCCTAGCAACCGGAACCGCACGGCGGCCAGCTGGGAACGGGATTGGTTCGCTGAGGTTCCGGCCGAGTTGAGGAAGAAGCTGTACAGTTTGTATGAGCCAGACTTTGAGCTGTTTGGGTATCCTAAACCAGAGAGTCTGCTCCATCACTGATAGGCTGTTTGGGTATCCTAAACCAGAGAGTCTGCTCCATCACCGATAGGCTGTTTGGGTATCCTAAACCAGAGAGTCTGCTCCATCACTGATAGGCTGTTTGGGTATCCTAAACCAGAGAGTCTGCTCCATCCCTGACAGGCTGTTTGGGTATTCTAAACCAGAGAGTCTGCTCCATCACTGACAGGCTGTTTGGGTATCCTAAACCAGAGAGTCTGCTCCATCACTGACAGGCTGTTTGGGTATTCTAAACCAGAGAGTCTGCTCCATCACTGATAGGCTGTTTGGGTATCCTAAACCAGAGAGTCTGCTCCATCACTGATAGGCTGTTTGGGTATTCTAAACCAGAGAGTCTGCTCCATCACTGATAGGCTGTTTGGGTATTCTAAACCAGAGAGTCTGCTCCATCACTGATAGGCTGTTTGGGTATTCTAAACCAGAGAGTCTGCTCCATCACTGATAGGCTGTTTGGGTATTCTAAACCAGAGAGCCTGCTCCATCACTTGATGCCTTACACATGTGGCTGAGAGCCGTGGATTTGAACCCTGTATACATGCAAGTCTGCCGCAAGGCTGTGCTGTTAGCCCACTGAGCTAAAGCCTAGGCATTAACTTGGGGAGCTAACGCAACCCTCTAGCTCTCCACGATCAGGAGAGAAGAACCATTTAAGTGTTTTTTTCCTAAAGGGAATAGTGCTGTAAAAAAAAAGTTTTTGAATAAAACATTTTTGGGGGAAATAAATTGCTTAGTCATTTGTGTTTTGTCCCACTTTCACACAGAGAGTTCAATTGTATATCATTATTATTTCTTAATGAAGGTCATATTTTCTATTTAACGAGGCAAGTCAGTTCAGAACAAATTCTTATTTGCAGTGACGGCCTACCCCGGGCCAAACCCGGACGGCGCTGGGCCAATTGTGCGCCGCCCTGTGGGACTTCCAATCACGGCCGGATGTGATACAGCTTGGATTCGAACCAGGGACTGTAGTGACGCCTCTTGCACTGAGATGCAGGGCCTTAGACCGCTGTGCCGCTCAGGAGCCAGATACACTGGACCAAATGTTTAATAATGTATCACTGCATGTCTGCCTCTCTCTCCTACGTCTCCCTCTATTAGGCAAACACCATGTCTGCCTCTTTAAAATGAATGGATTTATCAGACAAACACCATGTCTGCCTCTTTAAAATGAATGGATTTATTAGACAAACACCATGTCTGTCTCACTCTGTAAAATGAATGGATTTATTAGTTAAAATTGAATACATTTTTTGACGTGTTTGGACTGCATATTTGCTTATTTTTTTAAATAGGTTAAACCAATGTATTATTTGTGTGTGTGTGTATTTTCGGTCGGCGCTGCTGTGGGACATGCAGTATAAAAACCATTGGACAGTACCAAAGATTGTCTATTACATTGACAAGATATTCGAGTGACCGATCTAACAATGGAAATATATGTCCTCCAAAATGGAGGAGGGAGATTCTTAGATGTGAGAAGTGTGCAGGAGTGTGTTCTGTCCTCAGACCACTGGTATGGAGAAGGATAAGACAGGGTTAAATAGTGGAATGGGGTGGTAGTGTTCTGGTCTGGACTAGGATTAGACAGGGTTAAATAGTGGAATGGTGTGGTAGTGTTCTGGTCTGGAACAGGATTAGACAGGGTTAAATAGTGGAATGGGGTGGTAGTGTTCTGGTCTGGAGTAGGATTAGACAGGGTTAAATAGTGGAATGGGGTGGTAGTGTTCTGGTCTGGAGCAGGATTAGACAGGGTTAAATAGTGGAATGGGGTGGTAGTGTTCTGGACTAGGATTAGACAGGGTTAAATAGTGGAATGGGGTGGTAGTGTTCTGGTCTGGAGTAGGATTAGACAGGGTTAAATAGTGGAATGGGGTGGTAGTGTTCTGGAGTAGGATTAGACACTTAAATAGTGGAATGGGGTGGTAGTGTTCTGGACTAGGATTAGACAGGGTTAAATAGTGGAATGGGGTGGTAGTGTTCTGGTCTGGAGTAGGATTAGACAGGGTTAAATAGTGGAATGGGTGGTAGTGTTCTGGACTAGGATTAGACAGGGTTAAATAGTGGAATGGGGTGGTAGTGGTCTGGACTAGGATTAGACAGGGTTAAATAGTGGAATGGGGTGGTAGTGTTCTGGTCTGGAGTAGGATTAGACAGGGTTAAATAGTGGAATGGGGTGGTAGTGTTCTGGTCTGGAGTAGGATTAGACAGGGTTAAATAGTGGAATGGGGTGGTAGTGTTCTGGACTAGGATTAGACACTGTTAAATAGTGGAATGGGGTGGTAGTGTTCTGGACTAGGATTAGACAGGGTTAAATAGTGGAATGGGGTGGTAGTGGTCTGGACTAGGATTAGACAGGGTTAAATAGTGGAATGGGGTGGTAGTGGTCTGGACTAGGATTAGACACTGTTAAATAGTGGAATGGGGTGGTAGTGTTCTGGACTAGGATTAGACAGGGTTAAATAGTGGAATGGGGTGGTGAGTTTTTAAAGAGGGTTAATAGTTGTCATGGTAATTGTCCTTGTTCCCGTCTTACCGGAAGTAAATGCAGGTCGGTTGTGACTGGCCTCCCACTCCAGTACAGTAGGCGGCGGTGTAATGCAGACAAATCCGCCAAAACAAATCATAAAGAAGAAGAAGAAGCGACTCATCAGTAGCAGCTTGCTAAACCAAACAAAGAAAGAGTTAAGTGTCCAGACACGTCCTGTGGATGTTAGGCAATGTGTTTTAAATACACTTATGTTTACACCTTAGTACCGTTAATCGAGTTTTTTAAATTTCACATCCAGTTAGGGACGTCGTTGTTTGTCTGTTGCTAATGTTATAGATAGATGGCTACGGCCGTTTCGACGGCACCAGTAGCTGAAGCTAATTAACTTTTCACCAACACGTTTTCCAGAAATAAACAAACGGCTTGTAACAATTTATATATTAAGTTAAAGGATTCATTTTTTACTTCGGCGAGTAAAGAACCGTCGGTGTCCCCATCTTTCGTCAAACCAGCTGGCTACTATAGGTATCTTGTTGGTATATTGACCTAAGCTAGTTGACTAACATTCCCGACAATGAGCTCACTAAGTTACTCCCCCCTTGTTAAAGAAGAGGCGGTCTGCTGGACGGAGAAAGAGGGTATGTTGGTGAACAGTGTCGAGGAAGAGGACGTTATTACAGTGAAGGAGGAGGATGAAGAAGAGGATGCCGTTTTTGGAGTGGGGAAGGAGGAGGAGGAGGCTGCCACAGTGAAAGAAGAAGAGGAGGATGTTACAGTGAAAGAGAAGGAAGAACCTTTTGGAGAGGAAGAGCAGGATATCTCAAAAGAGGAAGATGAAGTCGTTTTGGGAGTGAAAGAGGAGGTGACTGATGATCTGATTAACACCAGTGAGTATCTTAAACACAGGCACAAACTCTACTGTCTTAAACACGGGCACAAACTATCTGCAGTTGTTGAACCACAGTGTGGTTTTTAAGGGGGTCATTCTACTGAAGCTCTACACTTGTTCTGTACTGTAGGATTTGGGTCGTTCCATGTGATTTCAATCACTTTCTGACTGCACCCCCTTTTGACTCGAACGAAACCCGACATGTTTACACATGATATCAAACTCAACCTTGTATCTATTTCAATGATGAAGACATGGATGTCTCACAATAAGGTGGGGTTGGGTTTTCAAAATGGGTCAGCTTTGAGAATCTCTATCTCCTGAGGATGTTTTGGCATTCAGCTCCAAAAAGTCACTTTCTGAACACTTCTACCTTGGGAAAACATGTTTGGAAGGTTTTCGTTCAAATCGAAGGGGGTGCAGTCAGGAAGGGATTGAATTAATATGGAACTACCCATTGTTTAGTAGGCTAACAATTATGTTTACTTAAAATGTTGCCCGTACTGACTTGGCTACCCGTAAAACTTCAGTTAAACACAGTCTCAAATAACTGTCCCTTTTCATTAACCGCAACGGCACACATTTCAGCAAATGAACGCCCGTTTCCAATGAACGCCCGTTTCCAATGAATGCCCGTTTCCAATGAACGCCCGTTTCCAATGAACGCCTGTTTCCAATGAATGCCTGTTTCAAATTAACGCCGAGTCTAAATTATTTGTTTGAGGTTACCATCAATTACCATGACTTGTTTAGGAGGTTTAATGTTGGATTTGTTACATTGACATAATGAATGAATAACTCTGGCGAAACATGATGGTAGTCAGCCCTAGTTACCACAGTCAGAAAGCCCGCCTCCTCCACCAATCAGATGAGGGAGTGTGATGACTCGTAAATGCCGACCTGTTTGCACGGGCCAGATGAGAAACATGTATTTATTGAGTCTATTGAGTCATTAATGATTTGGTTGTTTATTAAATGTAGTATAACCAGCCGTTTTTAAAATGCTACGTGTTAAACGGACGCCTTATTCAAACTCAGTTTACTTATCATGAAGTTTGCCCTTTTACTCATAGTTACCGCGTTGTTTTGACAATGGCCTGTAGACTAACAAATTGACACACCTTGTTTTTAGATTAAAATCTATTATTATAAAACAGCTAAACAGAAATGTTCACTGAATTTTTGTTATTGAAATTGTCTGATTTTTACAAATCTGATTTCAGATTAACTTCAGCCCTGTTACATACTCATTTAATTTAAAAGCCTTGCAGTCCAATTTTTTTTGTTGTATTTAATAATAATTGATAATACTTACATGGCACTTTTCTAGTCCCCAGTGTAAAGGGGGAAACTCCCCTCCCTAATTCCACTTACATACTCTTTATTTACATATATTTACATATATTGAATTGGCTCCACCCCCCTCTTCTGAGGACAGAAGGAAGTTTTGTTTTGTTACAGATTTGGTTACATTATTCATGATACTTATTTATTATTCATACATGGTACTTAATTAATTATTCATACATGGTACTTAATTAATTATTCATACATGGTACTTAATTAATTATTCATACATGGTACTTAATACATCATTCATACATGGTACTTAATAAATTATTCATACATGGTACTTAATACATCATTCATACATGGTACTTAATACATCATTCATACATGGTGCTTAATACATCATTCATACATGGTACTTAATACATCATTCATACATGGTACTTTCATACACAGGATTACAGCCTTCGGAAAGTATTCACATCCCATGACTGTTTCCACATTTTGATGATGTCACAGACTGAATTTAAAATGGATGAAATGTATCAAATAAATTCCCACTGGCCTGCCAACAATACCCCATAATGTCAAAGTGGTATTATGTTTAATTGGTTGTTCATTGCTAGACAGCCATTTAAGTCTGTTTCAGCAGAACAATAAGCTAAAGCACAAAGCCAAATATATGCTGGTGTTGCTTACCAAGGCGACATTGAATTTCCTGAGTGGCCTAGTTACAGTTTGACTTAAATCGTCTCGAAAAATCTATTGTCAGACTTAAATGGCTGTCTAGCAATGAACAACCAACTTGACAGAGCTTGAAGAATTAAAAAAAAATAATAATTAGCTAATATTGTAGTCCAGGTGCATAAACTCTTAGACGTAGAAAGGCAGAAAGAAGCTGTAGTCGCTGCCTGGGGATTCTAACATGTATTGATGTGTATATTTATGTCAATGGGATATGAGTGGGTCTGAAAAAAAATCTATCTAAATCTATTTAATCTGTTTTGATTTCAGTCTGTAATGTGGATGAAGTCAAGGGGTATGAATACTTTCTGAAGGCACTGATAGGAATACAGTTTGATATACAGTCAGACCAATCAGATGACCGGCTTCATCAGTGCCATGGGATCTTTAGAGACCACAGAGTCAGAAAGCCCGCCTCCTCGACCAATCAATCAGATGACCGGCTTCATCAGCGCCATGGGATCTTTAGTGACCACAGAGTTGGGACACTCGTTTTAAAAGTCCCCATCTTCTTCCATTTTGTTGAGGAACATTCCATTGTTAGTTAGTAATTCAACATTATTCTAATAAAATGAATTTTGTAAAAGTGTAAGGTGTAAATGCTTGTAGGGAAACTAACAGCGTTTCTCTATCAAACAGATGAACTCCTCTGTTTCACTGATAGGAATACAGTTTGATATACACAAGCAGTGAAAACAGGACAACCCACCCCTGCCTCGACCAATCAGATGACCAGCTTCATCAGTGCCACGGGATCTTTAGAGACCACAGAGTCAGAAGGCCCGCCTCCTTGACCAATCAGATGACCAGCTTCATCAGTGCCACGGGATCTTTAGAGACCACAGAGTCAGAAGGCCCGCCTCCTCGACCAATCAGATGACCGGCTCCTCTGTTCTCGGAACGGAAACACTTATACTAGATGAGAGTAGCAACAGTTAGCTACTTGGCATCTAAAAGAGAGTCCACAACTTTACCCATTTGCGAAAATGTTTGTCCTTTCTCAATGTTGTGAATTTTTAGTGACGTTGCCAACGCTTGTTCCTTAATGTATTTAGTTATTTGGTCCTCAAACTTGAACTCGAGGTATGCAATTTTGGATAATGAGGTGTGTCTCCTACGAACCAGAATACGCGCCATCACATTCCTCATCTGATTGGTTGAGTAGGGCGGCCTTCTGACTTTGTGGCTGTGGTAACTAGTGACCATCATTTTTATAGCCATTGTCTGGTAACAGCTGAGAACTGCTAGCTAACACAAAACCATTAAACTGCGGGAGAAATCGGTTGATCGCCCTCTTGTGGGGAAAGTAAGAACTGCCAAAAATGCACAGTCAGAGTATACTAAGACAAAATAAAAAAAATTAAGAAATGCATTAAAATGCTGAAATTAAACAATTAACTATGCAAATTAGCAAAAGTTGTGTGCATTAAGGAAATGGACACCTGTCTCCAATAAGAGCCTGTCTCCAATAAGAGCCTGTCTCCTATAAGAGCCTGTCTCCTATAAGAGCCTGTTGTGTTCAGTGATTTAAGCATATAAAAGCCTGGCTGTTTATCTAAGTTTACGGTTTATTCACTATTAGGTTTATTAAATGCAGAACTGACAAGTTCGATAGTGATTTTATTGGTCTACAAAGCACTACAGCCACTTTGATGACACGCTATTTTATTAGGGGAACTAGTCTAGATAAAACCTTGTAGGAATCCAGTCTGGAGTAAACCTCCTAGGAAGACAGTCCCATGGCACTTATCGCAAGAGTTGGGATGTTAATGCTGGTGTCCTGGCAAAATGTCCATTCATCCCCTCCCCTCCTCCTTTAACTATTCCCCAGGTTGTTTCTGTAAATGAGAATATGTTCTCAGTCAACTTACCTGGTAAAATAAATAGTTTTTTAAATTCAGATTTCTCTGTTTAACCAATACTGTTTTTGTTTATCTTTGACAGGAGAGAGACCAGACTCTCACTCTGACAGCGGGAAGAGTCCTTCAGAGGATCCAGATCCAGAGGCATCCAAACCAGCAAGACAACGCCACTACTGCCATTGTGGAAAGAGTTTTTGGTGGTTAGGGCACTTTAGAGACCATAAGAGAATGCACATAGGGGAGAAGCCTTACCAATGCTCCCAGTGTGAAAAAAGTTTTAGCCACTTATGGAGCCTGAAATTACATAATAGAATACACACAGGAGAGAAGCCTTTCCACTGCTCCCTGTGTGGAAACAGTTTTACCCACTTAAGGGCCCTGAAAAGACATGAAAGGACACACACAGAAGATAAGGCTCATCACTGCTCCCAGTGCGGAAAGAGTTTTACCCTGTTAGGGAGCCTGAAAAGACACGAGAGAATACACTCTGGAGAAAAGCCTCACCACTGCTCTCAGTGTGGAAAGAGTTTCAGCTGGTTAACAAGCCTGAAAATACATGAGAGAACACATACAGGGGAGAAGCCTTTCCACTGCTCTCAGTGTGGGAAAAGATTTTCCCAGTTAGGGGATCTAAAAGAACATAAGAGAACGCACACTGGAGAAAAGCCTTACCACTGTTCCCAGTGTGGGAAGAGATTCACCCGGTCAGGAAACCTGAAAAATCATGAGCTAACACACTCTGTATATAAGCCTTATCACTGCTCCCAGTGTGAAAAAACATTTTTTTCATCAAATGCCCTGAAACAACATGAGTTAACACATGCTGAAGAGAAACCTTTCCACTGTTCCCAGTGTGGAAAGAGATTTTTCTTATCAGGGCACCTGAAAAGACATGAGCTAATACACTCTGCGGAGAAGCCTTTCCACTGTTCTTATTGTGAAAAGAGTTTTAAGAGTTTATGGAACATGAAAGTGCATCAGAAAACACACACAAAGGAGAAGCCTTCCACTGCTCCCACTGTGGGATGAAATGTACACGGTTTCAACTATTCAGAGAGCATGAAAGAATCAACAGCGGAGAGAAGTTATTAGTGGTCCCAGTGTGGGAAGGGATATAGAACAACACATGGGATTAGAGCCATTTGTGAAAGAAAATCTATTGAAGATAGTTTGGTTTATTTATTTATTGTGTATAAAAATGTTGTGAAAGGTATTATTCACGTGGAATATCCCTTTACCATGTTCTAGAATCCTAGAATCGTAGTTAAAGGGTTACATCTAAGATGACTTGAGGGAACATTTATTTCAACAGTTTTTTAGGGGGGGGTATCTGTACTATACTTTTTTTGGTCCAAAATGGTCCAATTCACACACTTATCAAGAGAACATCCCTACTGCCTCTGATGTGGCGGACTCACTAAACACAAACGCTTCATTGGTAACTGAGTCAGGGGCTCCAACCCTCAGACATATCTGTGAATTAAAAATAAAAATATAATTGTGCTGTCTGGTTTGCCTAGTATAAGGAATTTGAAATGATTTATACTTTTAACTTTTAAAATCAAATGCTTTTAGACTTTTACTCTAGTATTTTACTGGGTGACTTTCACTTTTAGTTGAGTCATTTTCATACTCAAGTATGATTTATCAAGTATGATTGGGTCCCACCACTGTTCATCAACAAACTGTGTGACAAACCTGAACTTTCTTTTTGTGAGTAGCCTACAAAAAATACAATTTTGAGGACAATGTTGGGCCATTACACATGTCTACTAGGGTACACATGTCCACTAGGGTACACATGTCCACTAGGGTACACATGTCCACTAGGATACACATGTCCACTAGGGTACACATAGCCACTAGGGCACACATGTTCACTAGGGTACACGTGTTCACTAGGGTACACATGTCCACTAGGGTACACATGTCCACTAGGGTACACATGTCCACTAGGGTACACATGACCACTAGGGTACACATGGCCACTAGGGAACACATGGCCACTAGGGTACACATGGCCACTAGGGAACACATGGCCACTAGGGTACACATGGCCACTAGGGTACACATGGCCACTAGGGAACACATGGCCATTAGGGAACACATGGCCACTAGGGTACACATGGCCACTAGGGAACACATGGCCACATGGCCACTAGGGTACACATGGCCACTAGGGAACACATGGCCACTAGGGTACACATGTCCACTAGGGTACACATGTCCACTAGGGTACACATGTCCACTAGGATACACATGTCCACTAGGGTACACATGGCCACTAGGGCACACATGTTCACTAGGGTACACATGTCCACTAGGGTACACATGACCACTAGGGTACACATGGCCACTAGGGTACACATGTCCACTAGGGTACACATGACCACTAGGGCACACATGTTCACTAGGGTACACATGTCCACTAGGGTACACATGACCACTAGGGTACACATGACCACTAGGGTACACATGGCCACTAGGGTACACATGGCCACTAGGGAACACATGGCCACAAGGGTACACATGGCCACTAGGGAACACATGGCCACATGGCCACTAGGGTACACATGGCCACTAGGGAACACATGGCCACTAGGGTACACATGGCCACTAGGGTACACATGGCCACTAGGGAACACATGGCCATTAGGGAACACATGGCCACTAGGGTACACATGGCCACTAGGGAACACATGGCCACATGGCCACTAGGGTACACATGGCCACTAGGGAACACATGGCCACTAGGGTACACATGGCCACTAGGGTACACATGGCCACTAGGGAACACATGGCCACATGGCCACTAGGGTACACATGGCCACTAGGGTGCATATGGCCACTAGGGGACACATGGCCACTAGGGAACACATGGCCACTAGGGAACACATGGCCACATGGCCACTAGGGTGCATATGGCCACTAGGGTACACATGGCCACTAGGGAACACATGGCCACTAGGGTACACATGGCCACTAGGGAACACATGGCCACTAGGGAACACATGGCCACATGGCCACTAGGGTACATATGGCCACTAGGGAACACATGGCCACTAGGGAACACATGGCCACTAGGGAACACATGGCCACTAGGGAACACATGGCCACTAGGGTACACATGGCCACTAGTGAACACATGGCCACATGGCCACTAGGGTACACATGGCCACTAGGGTGCATATGGCCACTAGGGGACACATGGCCACTAGGGAACACATGGCCACTAGGGAACACATGGCCACTAGGGAACACATGGTCACTAGGGAACACATGGTCACTAGGGAACACATGGTCACTAGGGAACACATGGTCACTAGGGAACACATGGTCACTAGGGAACACATGGCCACATGGTCACTAGGGAACACATGGCCACTAGGGAACACATGGCCACTAGGGAACACATGGCCACATGGTCACTAGGGAACACATGGCCACTAGGGAACACATGGCCACTAGGGAACACATGGCCACTAGGGAACACATGGCCACATGGTCACTAGGGAACACATGGCCACATGGCCACTAGGGAACACATGGCCACTAGGGAACACATGGCCACTAGGGAACACGTGGACTTAAAGTTCATGCAGTTCAAGAACACACACACAGTGCTCCCATTGTCTGATATTTTTGACTGAGAACGTGTTTTTGTTTTTGACTTTCCTGACTAGATAGACTGCATGCACAGAGACTGTCCTGACTAGATAGACTGCATGCATAGAGACTGTCCTGACTAGATAGACTGCATGCATAGAGACTGTCCTGACTCGATAGACTGCATGCACAGAGACTGTCCTGACTCGATAGACTGCATGCATAGAGACTGTCCTGACTAGATAGACTGCATGCACAGAGACTGTCCTGACTCGATAGACTGCATGCACAGAGACTGTCCTGACTCGATAGACTGCATGCATAGAGACTGTCCTGACTCGATAGACTGCATGCACAGAGACTGTCCTGACTCGATAGACTGCATGCACAGAGACTGCCCTGACTCGATAGACTGCATGCAGAGACTGCCCTGACTCGATAGACTGCATGCACAGAGACTGCCCTGACTAGATAGACTGCATGCATAGAGACTGTCCTGACTAGATATACTGCATGCACAGAGACTGTCCTGACTCGATAGACTGCATGCACAGAGACTGCCCTGACTCGATAGACTGCATGCACAGAGACTGCCCTGACTCGATAGACTCGTTTTTCATGCACCTTGTTGTTGTTGAAATACGGCATTTAAAGACATTAGCGAGATGTAAAATTGCGCAAATAAAATCTTCTCTGCAAAAAACGTCTAAATTATTTACAGATTTCTTGATTGAACTAATTCATTATTTTGGAAGTATGGTTACATATAAGATTGTGAGGGAACTTTGATTTGAACAGGTGTACAGTGCATTTACAGTGCATTTGCTAAAAGACTCTGAGACCATGAGAAACAAGATTCTCTAGTCTGATGAAACCAAGATTGAACTCTTTGGCCTGAATGTCAAGCGTCACGTCTGGAGGAAACCTGGCACCATCCCTTCGGTGAAGCATGGTGGTGGCAGCATCATGCTGTGGGGATGTTTTTCAGCAGCAGGGACTAGGAGACTTGTCAGGATCAAGGGAAGTACAGAAAGAGCATTGATGAAAACCTGCTCCAAAGCCCTCAGGACCTCAGAATGGGGCGAAGATTCACCTTCCAACAGGACCACAAGCCTAAGCACACAGCCAAGAAAACGCAGGAGAGGCTTCGGGACAAGGTCTCTGAATGTCCTTGATTAGCTCAACCAGAGACCGGACTTGAACCCGATCTAACATCTCTGGAGAGACCTGAGAATAGCTGTGCAGCAACGGTACACCTGACAAAGCTTGAGGGGATGTGCCAAGCTCGTAGCGTCATTACCCGAGAAGACTCGAGGCTGTAATCGCTGCCAGAGGTGCTTCAACAAAGTACTGAGTAAAGTGTCTGAATTACTTGTGTAAATGTGGTATTTCCATTTTTTATTTAAATTTGATAACAAATTCCCCAAAACCTGTTTTTGCTTTGTCATTATGGGGTATTGTGATGTCATAATGGGATATTTGTGTGAGTAGATTGATGACAAAAAAAACAATGTAATCCATTTTAGAATAAGGCTGTAACGTAACAAAAATGTGGAAAAAGTCAAGGGGTCTGAAAACTTTTCCCGAATGCGCTGTATGTAGCCTGCTAGATAGATGTCGAGTTAATAAATGCTTGTACTTTCTTCTTTTTTTACCCATCCATACCAACTGGAACCTGTCTTTACCATCCATACCAACTGGAACCTGTCTTTACCATCCATACCAACTGGAACCTGTCTTTACCATCCATACCAACTGGAACCATCCATACCAACTGGAACCTGTCTTTACCATCCATACCAACTGGAACCTGTCTTTACCATCCATACCAACTGGAACCTGTCTTTACCATCCATACCAACTGGAACCTGTCTTTACCATCCATACCAACTGGAACCTGTCTTTACCATCCATATCAACTGGAACCTGTCTTTACCATCCATATCAACTGGAACCTGTCTTTACCATCCATATCAACTGTCTTTACCATCCATATCAACTGTCTTTACCATCCATACCAACTGGAACCTGTCTTTACCATCCATACCAACTGGAACCTGTCTATACCATCCATACCAACTGGAACCTGTCTTTACCATCCATACCAACTGGAACCTGTCTTTACCATCCATACCAACTAGAACCTGTCTGTACCATCCATACCAACTGGAACCTGTCTTTACCATCCATATCAACTGGAACCTGTCTTTACCATCCATATCAACTGGAACCTGTCTTTACCATCCATATCAACTGGAACCTGTCTTTACCATCCATATCAACTGGAACCATCCATACCAACTGGAACCTGTCTTTACCATCCATATCAACTGGAACCTGTCTTTACCATCCATATCAACTGGAACCATCCATACCAACTGGAACCTGTCTGTACCATCCATATCAACTGGAACCTGTCTTTACCATCCATATCAACTGGAACCTGTCTTTACCATCCATACCAACTGGAACCTGTCTTTACCATCCATATCAACTGGAACCTGTCTTTACCATCCATACCAACTGGAACCATCCATACCAACTGGAATCTGTCTTTACCATCCATATCAACTGGAACCTGTCTTTGCCATCCATATCAACTGGAACCTGTCTTTGCCATCCATATCAACTGGAACCTGTCTTTGCCATCCATATCAACTGGAACCTGTCTTTACCATCCATATCAACTGGAACCTGTCTTTGCCATCCATATCAACTGGAACCTGTCTTTGCCATCCATATCAACTGGAACCTGTCTTTGCCATCCATACCAACTGGAACCTGTCTTTGCATACTGGGAACCACTATCTGGACATTCTTTTAAAGAAGTGGTCATTTTTTGAATGTTGGGACGTTGTTTACTTCCTCTTTCTATTCCACATCAAGTAATTCATGATAGCAGTAAGATTTAATACATACACCTTATGGAACAGCGGGGACTGTGAAGCAACACAAACACAGACACATCCATACGAACACACGATAACATACGCACTATACACACACACGTACACATGGATCTTGTGTAATAGATATGTGGTAGCGGAGTAGAGTCCTGAGGGCGCACACTTAATATGTTGTGAAATCTGTTATACATTTTTAAAACATTACAATATATTCATAACTGCCTTAATTTTACTGGACCCCAGGAAGAGTAGCTGCTACCTTGGTAGCAGCTAATGGGGATCAATATTAAATACAAATACAAATGTGGGGTCCCCTGAGAGGATCTTTAATCCTATCAAACACATGAATAACTTGTTTCTCTTCAAATGGGTATAGAATACAACCATTTTACACTGTCAGAATTCACTTTCATGTCATTATGTGTTGGCACAGCCTGTGGGACCTCACATTTAGTGACGTAGAAAGACACGTTTATATTATTATCATAAAACACATGATCAAAAATATAATAAAAACAACTTTAAACCTTCGACTGAGTTACAGTTGATATGAGGAACTCCGTCAACATCACCAGTCCTGACTCACCACTCTATGTTAGTGAATCAGTAGCACTGAGTAGATCTCAGTCAACATCACCAGTCCTGACTCACCACTCTATGTTAGTGAATCAGTAGCACTGAGTAGATCTCAGTCAACATCACCAGTCCTGACTCACCACTCTATGTTAGTGAATCAGTAGCACTGAGTAGATCTCAGTCAACATCACCAGTCCTGACTCACCACTATGTTAGTGAATCAGTAGCACTGAGTAGATCTCAGTCAACATCACCAGTCCTGACTCACCACTCTATGTTAGTGAATCAGTAGCACGGAGTAGATCTCAGTCAACATCACCAGTCCTGACTCACCACTCTATGTTAGTGAATCAGTAGCACTGAGTAGATCTCAGTCAACATCACCAGTCCTGACTCACCACTCTATGTTAGTGAATCAGTAGCACTGAGTAGATCTCAGTCAACATCACCAGTCCTGACTCACCACTCTATGTTAGTGAATCAGTAGCACTGAGTAGATCTCCACAAACCATTTCGGACCTGGCTTTGTGCACAGGGGGCGTTGTCATGATGAAACAGGAAAGAGCTTTTCTCCAAAACTGTTGCCACAAAGTTTGAATCACAGAATCGTCTAGTGTCATTGTACGCGGATGGGGTTAAGATTTCCCTTCAATGGAACTAAGGGACCTAGACTTGACCATGGGAGAAAACAGCCCCAGACCATTATTCCTCCTGCACCACATTGACCATGGGAGAAAACAGCCCCAGACCATTATTCCTCCTGCACCACATTGACCATGGGAGAAAACAGCCCCAGACCAGTATTCCTCCTGCACCACATTGACCATGGGAGAAAACAGCCCCAGACCATTATTCCTCCTGCACCACATTGACCATGGGAGAAAACAGCCCCAGACCAGTATTCCTCCTGCACCACATTGTAGCCACTGCAGTCTGGCAGGTAGAATTCTCTTGGCATCCCGCCAAAGCCAGATTCAAGCGTTCCCACTGCTCCAGAGTCCATTGGCGGTGAGCTTTACACCACTCCAGCTGACGCTTGCTATTGCACATGGGGACTTTAGGCCACGGAAACCCATTTCATGACGTGTACGACAGCGTGTTCCAGTTCCCGCCAATATCCAGCAACTTCGCACAGCCGTTGAAGAGGAGTGGGGCAACATTTTCACAGGCCACAATGAACAGCCTGATCAACTCTATGAGTAGGTGATGTGTCAATATCCAGCAACTTCGCACAGCCGTTGAAGAGGAGTGGGGGCAACATTTTCACAGGCCACAATGAACAGCCTGATCAACTCTATGAGTAGGTGATGTGTCAATATCCAGCAACTTCGCACAGCCGTTGAAGAGGAGTGGGGCAACATTTTCACAGGCCACAATGAACAGCCTGATCAACTCTATGAGTAGGTGATGTGTCGCGCTGCGCGAGGCAAATGGTCGCACCAGATAAGGACGTTTTCTGATCCACTTTAATCTGTTTATTTTATGTATCTGTATTCCCAGTCATGTGAAATCCACAGATTAGGAATTTATTTCAATTGACTGATGTCCTTTATATGAACTGTACCTCTGTAAAATCCTTGAAATTGTTGTTGCGTTGCGTCTATATTTTTGTTCAGTGTATATAGCATTTGTAAACACTGTTAGTCTACACCTGTTGTTTACAAAGCATGTGACAATTACAATTTGGTTTGATTTCGCCCGACCAAAAAGCATGATTACTTGCCTCTGAAATGAAACCATCAAGTGATGGTTATATTAAACAAATGCAAGTCTGTCATTGAACAACCCCTCGATTAGATAGTAAAAAAACAACCGATTTTTCATACATTTATTTAAACAACAAAAAGAAGTGGTCGCTGATTGGTTGAATTTCTGAAAATTGATATACGGCGTTTTGGAAAGAATCCCTTCACCTGGAGGAGGAAAAGAAGCGGTCGCTGATTGGTTGAATACCAGGGGCGTAAGATGGAGTTGTCAACAAATCACATGACAGAAATATGATGCCAAGTTTTTGAAGCTATATAAAGTGATCTGTGCACTTGAACAACAGCATAAATACACCTATTTCACAATGTCCATGCCAACAACCGAATGACAACTGCTGCACATGTAACAGTATAACTTTAGACCGTACCCTCGCGCGAACCAGGGACCCTCTGCACACATCAACAACTGACACCCACGAAGCATCGGTACCCATCGCTCCACAAAAGCCACGGCCCTTGCAGAGCAAAGGGGAACCACTACTTCAAGGTGTCAGAGCAAGTGACGTCACCGATTGAAACGCTATTTAGCGCTAACTAAGCTAGCCGTTTCACATCCGTCACACACATGCTGCCACTGTTTTGAACAAAATAGATAATACTATTCAGAACGAACAGCCAGGTCGCGAATGAACGAGTGTCACCAGGCAGAACACAACAAACAATGCACGTGAAAACACATGATCTATCTGGGGCTAGCTAGCTTACATAATGTCACAGGGCATGATGCGCTAACCGGTTAATGTTCATTCTGAAATAACGTTATATTTCCCGAGTTAGCTATGAGTTTAGAAAGACATGGTGGATAATTTGATAAAAAAAATAATCGACCAAACTATTTCTCGATGTTTCTCAAAATTACTGTAGCTGGGTAAATCATTTGATTATGCTTTGTCATAGACCCGGTTTTATGCTGTTTTTGTCCACAAAATATGTCGCCCTGTCAACAACTGATCCTGGGCTGTAATTACAACCGGCGGTGATCGGGAGTCCCATTGGGCGCGGCACAGCGTCGTCCGGGTTAGGGGAGGGTTTGGCTGGGGTAGGCCGTTATTATAAATAATAATGAGTTCATAACTGACAAAAAAATAAAAACACGTCGCCCTGTCACCTATAGTTGAACCTGACAAACAACGCCAGGGGGTAACAATAAAATTGGCCATGCTTTTTTGTCCTACCAGATCCGTGATGAGATGGCTCTTGCTATTGTAACCATCTGTCCTTTTTTGGATGTAGTTGTCAGGTTTCTCAGGTCCCAGGCTCCTATAATGAGGTACTAGATTTTAAAAACCAGACATTCGCCATTAGCCTATTTAAAGGTTGACAACAATGTACATTCCTCTCTGATTACTACGAAGGATCGTTCACGAGCAAATGTTTTTGTTAGGGACCGGACATATGAAGTCAAGTGTTGATTTGATAGAAATAAACGAATCATAAACAATTGCATTTAAATATCTTGTCTATAGCTACTTTCACAACCTTTGACTTGCATAAAACAACGTGTTCATTTGATTGAAATAATCAAATCATATAAAAATGCATTTCAATCTGTTGTTCGCAGTAACGTTTTAAATTTGTTGTCATAGAAACATCAAAACAAGTGCAAAATATTCTAAAAACATCTGGGAAAGATACTCAAAGAAGAAACAACTACTTTAGTTGGAGAAACAGAACGGAAACAGGAAGGAAGAAAACAGGGCGGCTTGACATCAAGAAGAGGACAACAGAATGCAGACAATATTTCAACATTTCATGATTAAATCCTGTCGTCAAGGCTTCACCCTTTATTATATAGAACCCCCCCCCCCCCTGTCTCCTTCCTAGAAAACGTCAACCTTCTCAGCTGTAAACCATTTGTCAACAGTATCTATTGACTCATAATTGCTCAAACAGGACGCCGCATTAGGCTATAAACTCCACAGCACATTTTCAAAGCTTTGTGTAAAAAGGAATTTAACCCCAGTGTGACGTTTGCCAATGCGCGTCACCGTTCACCACATTAATGAATGTTGAATGTCAACACTGTATTTTATAATCCACTGACAGGGCAGTTTCTGAAACATTTCAACATTTATTTTTCAATAGTTTCAATAATGAATGACTTGAATAAACAATGTCATTAATATTTTTCCAATCTGCGTTACCCACTCCAGTCAGCAGATGGCGATATGATTCTTTCAGGTGATGCTTATTTGCGTGACGTATAATTTAGTGGACAGAACTGGAGGCTTCAACTGCGACAACAGAATTGGATTCAACCACTTCGGTAGCACACATAAAACCGAAACATTGAAGCGATTTAGACCAATCTTGTGTATATTAATCTGTGTTTTTAACATTCTGTTTACGTATTTAATAGTCAACAAACGTAATTAGCTTGTTATATGACATTTGTTAATTTGTTACATTGATACTGAGTCTATCAATATTGAAGTCGCTAACTAGCTAACATCCCCGACCATGAGCTCACTAAATTACTCGCCCCTTGCTAAAGAAGAGGGGGTCTCCTGGACGGAGAAAGACTCTCTGGGGCTGAACATTATCGTGAAAGAAGAAGAAGATGAGATTCCAGTGGATGGAGAAGAAGAACCTTTTGGAGTGAAAGAGGAAGAGGGGGAGGTAGAACCGTTTAGAAATATTAAGGAGGAAGATGAGGCTATTGCATTGAATGAAAAGGAGGATGATATAGTGAAAGAGGAGGAAGAACCTTTTGGAGTGAAAGAGGAAGAGGAGGCTATCTCAATAAAAGAGGAGGAAGAGGTTTTGGGAGTGAAAGAGGAGGAGAATGAAGATGAGGAGACTGAAGATGAGACTGACGACGAGGAGACTGAATATGAGAAGACTGAAGATCTGAATAACACCAGTGAGTATTATCTTTAAGAAACAGGGGCATAGACTCTGGACTTGTTGAACTAATGTGTTTTTAAGGGGTTTTCTACTGTAGTTCTACACAGGAATATGTTCAGTACTGTAGGAATGGTTGAATAAGTAATATGGGATTGTTATATGCAGGGTGGGTATAATTTGTGGAACGTTCCAACAGGAATCTGTTCCAAAAACGTCATGCACAAGGATGCCAACAAACAAAGTAGCATGATCAAATCACCTAGCTAACTAGCTGCTGAATAGGCATCAACTCATATTCTTAATGTTTGTCTATAGGCTAGCAGAGTGGATTAACGTAGTGAGGGAAAAAACTTTATGAAATAATCCACTCTCTACCCGGTATCTTATTCTGCCTCTATACAACTTTGTATGCACTGTTTGTTACAGATTCCTGTTTTTGTTACAGATTCCTGTTGGAACGTTCCACAAATTATACCCACCTGTATATGCATTTAAAAAAAAAAAAGTGTTAAATTAGTGATATATAGGCCTGGTTTAGCCCGTTCATAGACGCTAACTAGCCATACATTTGGTGCCCTCGGCAAAACAGTATCTTGTTTACGAAGGGAGTTTTGTTACGAGCAACTATGCTCGGGCTGAACGTTAACACCGATCGCTTGCTGTACGGTCCTGGAAACATAAGCAGCGTATCTTTTACACCAGCAAAAAATACTTTTAAAAAAACGAAATAAGTGTTCTCAAGAGTTTAACCTAACCTTAGACCCCTTTTCTTGAATTACTGCATTTATTAATAAGACGGGTCTAATGACATTCTACAACGATTCGCATTCGAGGTAACTCACGTTTAAAATCTGTATCTGTGTAGCCACACTCGTCCCACTTTAGAATTAGTATCCATCGTCAGTTCAGTTCTACTTAAAAGCTTGTTAGTTACGTCACTGAGCGCTGCCCAGGAAATAATTAAATCCTATTGTTAGATGCTAGATTTGCAAGGTATTTTATTGATGTGGCTGACTCGCCCAAGGATAAAAAATAAATGTTTGGGTGGGTGGGGTAGATCAGCTTTAATATTCTAGATTGTGGCTTCTATCAATGTAATCACCTGCTTCATTTCCAATCCCCCATCTATTTTCTTGTAAATGTATATAATATATACACACACCCAGTACCAGTCAAAAGTTTGGACACAACTACTCATTCAAGGGTTTTGATTTGTACTATTTTCTACATTGTAGAATAATAGTGAGGACATCAAAACGATCAAATAACACACATGGAATCATGTAGTAACCAAAAAAAGTGTTAAACAAATAAAAAAAAATATTTTAGCCACATGATGACTGCTTTGCACACTCTTGCGCATTCTCTCAACCAGCTTCACCTGGAATACTTTTTCAACAGTCTTGAAGGAGTTCTCACATATGCTGAGCACTTGTTGGCTGCTTTTCCTTCACTCTGTGGTCCAATTCATCCCAAATCATCTCAATTAGGTTGAGGTCAGGTGATTGTGGAGGCCAGGTCATCTGATGCAGCACTCTATCACTCTCCTTCTTGGTCAAATAACCCTTACACAGCCTGGAGGTGTGTTGGGCTGTTGTCCTGTTGAAAAATAAATGATAGACCCACTAAGTGCAAATCAAATGGGATGGTGTATCGCTGCAGAATGCTGTGGAAGCCATTCTGGTTAAGTGTGCCTTGAATTCTAAATGCTTCATGGTGGGAACCACACATGCGGAGATCATCCGTTCACCTACTCTGCGTCTCACAAAGACACGGCCTCTGGAACCAAAAATCTCAAATCAGACCAAAGGACAGATGTCCACCAGTCTAATGTCCATGGCTCATGTTTCTTGGCCCAAGCAAGTTTATTCTTCTCATTTGGTGTCCTTTAGAAGTGGTTTCTTTGCAGCAATTCGACCACAAAGGCCTGATTCATGCAGTCTCCTCTGGGTCTTCCTTTCCTGTGGAGGTCCTCATGAGAGCAAGTTTCATCGTAGCTTTTGATGTTCTTTGCGACTGTACTTAAAGAAAGTTTCAATGTTCTTGAAATATTCGGTATTGACTGACCATGTCTTCAAGTAATGATGGACTGTTGTTTCTCTTTGCTTATTTGAGCCATTTGGACTTGGTCTTTTACCAAATAGGGCTGTCTTCTGTATACCCCTTTAACTTGTCACAAGACAACTGATTGGCTCAAACGCACTAAGAAGGAAAGAAATTCCACAAATGAACTTTGATCAAGGCACACCTCTTAATTGAAATGCATTCCAGGTGACTACATCATGAAGCTGGCAACTTTGAAGAATCTAAAATATATTTTGATTTGTTTAACACTTATTCTTTTGGTTACTACATGATTCCATATGTGTTATTTTATAGTTTTGATGTCGTCACTATTATTCTTCAATGTAGAAAATAGTAAAAAATAGAAAAACCCTAGAATGAGTAGGTGTGTCCAAACTTTTGACTGTATGATTTAAAAATATGTTCCTTCTTTATTAGCCCCCCCTAACCCCCCCACTCCTCCATTCATTGAAGTAAACTAATGTACAACAATACTTAGGCTTCTACATTTTACTGACACAGTATATTTTACTTTGGTTATCTTTTTTGTTTGTTTGTTATCCCCCATTGTTGTTTGTTTGTTATCCCCCATTGTTGTTTGTTTGTTATCCCCCATTGTTGTTTGTTTGTTATCCCCCGTTGTGACAAGTCTTTCCAAGCACCTCTGTGCAGTCAGACCGTTTTGATTATTCTGTGCCGCCCAGGGCCACAATAATATGCCCCCTCCCTCTCTGATTGTCCTAGTGTGACCCCCACCCCATGTGCTACTGCAGCCAGTGTTGCCAGCACTGCCACTACCTGGGGGGGGGAAATCCCCCCTCTGGCTAGATATGAGGTCGTCAAGGTTCTCTTTAACAGCTTTGAGAAAATCCTTGTAGATTATGCTCTCATCCGGGGGGCTTCGACTTTTATAGGACCAACCCTGCCAGGAAGGCTCCGACTATTGAGTGGGTGGTGCTGCTTCAGTGGGTCTCTGACAGCGTTCACCTGTTTTGTCTTGGCTGCGTAGACTACTTGCATTAGGCCTGTAAAACGGATAAGGACTTCTCCTTGGTGGGTGGGTCGCTCAGGTGGGTGTCTAGGATATAGGGTTGGCAGCGTTCCTTCATAACAGGACAAAAAAAATAAAAAATCCATCTCTGTGCGAAAGTGAAGACTCTCGCTCTGTCATTACTTCTGCTCACAGACACACATGGGTTTTGGCAATTGCAGCCATTTTCCTTACTCACTCATCACACTTTTCCAATCACACACCCGCACTCGCCGCACACAGTGTTTTCTGAAAGAATTCAAACCCCTTGACTTTTTCCACATTTTGTTATGTTACAGCCTTATTCTAAAATGTATTACATTGTTTTTCCCCTCATCAATCTAAACACAATAGCCCATAATGACATCACAATAGCCCATAATGACATCACAATAGCCCATAATGGGAAAAAAACTTAAATATATCGTTTACATTAGTATTCAGACCCTTTACTCAGTACTTTGTTGAAGCATCTTTGGCAGCGATTACAGACTCGAGTCTGCTTGGGTATGACGCTACAAGCCAGGACTGGGCAATATGGCAATATGCCAAACGTCAGCCTCGAAACCTTAATGACTTGGAGAAGAGGAGTGGGACAAAATCCCTCCTGAGATGTGTGCAAACCTGGTGGCCAACTACAAATACTTATTTCCCTCATTAAAATGCAAATCAATTCATAACATGTTTGACATGTGTTTTTCTAGATTTTATGTTGTTGTTATTCTGTCTCTCGCTGTTCAAATAAACCTACCATTAAAATTATAGACTGATCATTTCTTTGTCAGTGGGCGAACGTACAAAATCAGCAGGGGATCAAATACTTTTTTCCATCACTGTAAATAAAATAAATAAATAAAATAAATATATATATTGATATATATTTTCATTCGATAATTATCCCGATATTAATTTTGAAAAATGTTTAAACGGTGCATATCTGCTTCACACTCAAGAATGCCTGAACAAACCGAAGGCTTTAATGTTTCTAATTTATTGTCAGAAGTAGAACTCACCAATAACATTTAAACTTTTTTGTTTAGAGCTGTAAACCCTTACAAATCATGAGCAAGAAATTAATAAATAAAATAGTGCAAGTCAATATGCATCATAACTGTTAGCCTAATGGTACGTCACAGTCGGGGTAGTTGTTTATAACTGTTAGCCTAATGGTACGTCACAGTCGGGGTAGTTGTTTATAACTGTTAGCCTAATGGTACGTCACAGTCGGGGTAGTTGTTTATAACTGTTAGCCTAATGGTACGTCACAGTCGGGGTAGTTGTTTATAACTGTTAGCCTAATGGTACGTCACAGTCGGGGTAGTTGTTTATAACTGTTAGCCTAATGGTACGTCACAGTTGGGGTAGTTGTTTATAACTGTTAGCCTAATGGTACGTCACAGTCGGGGTAGTTGTTTATAACTGTTAGCCTAATGGTACATCACAGTCGGGGTAGTTGTTTATAACTGTTAGCCTAATGGTACGTCACAGTCGGGGTAGTTGTTTATAACTGTTAGCCTAATGGTACGTCACAGTTGGGGTAGTTGTTTATAACTGTTAGCCTAATGGTACGTCACAGTTGGGGTAGTTGTTTATAACTATTAGCCTAATGGTACGTCACAGTCGGGGTAGTTGTTTATAACTGTTAGCCTAATGGTACGTCACAGTTGGGGTAGTTGTTTATAACTATTAGCCTAATGGTACGTCACAGTTGGGGTAGTTGTTTATAACTGTTAGCCTAATGGTACGTCACAGTCGGGGTAGTTGTTTATAACTATTAGCCTAATGGTACGTCACAGTCGGGGTAGTTGTTTATAACTATTAGCCTAATGGTACGTCACAGTCGGGGTAGTTGTTTATAACTGTTAGCCTAATGGTACGTCACAGTCGGGGTAGTTGTTTATAACTGTTAGCCTAATGGTACGTCACAGTCGGGGTAGTTGTTTATAACTATTAGCCTAATGGTACGTCACAGTCGGGGTAGTTGTTTATAACTATTAGCCTAATGGTACATCACAGTTGGGGTAGTTGTTTATAACTATTAGCCTAATGGTACGTCACAGTCGGGGTAGTTGTTTATAACTATTAGCCTAATGGTACATCACAGTTGGGGTAGTTGTTTATAACTGTTAGCCTAATGGTACGTCACAGTTGGGGTAGTTGTTTATAACTGTTAGCCTAATGGTACATCACAGTTGGGGTAGTTGTTTATAACTGTTAGCCTAATGGTACGTCACAGTTGGGGTAGTTGTTTATAACTGTTAGCCTAATGGTACATCACAGTTGGGGTAGTTGTTTATAACTGTTAGCCTAATGGTACATCACAGTTGGGGTAGTTGTTTATAACTGTTAGCCTAATGGTACATCACAGTTGGGGTAGTTGTTTATAACTGTTAGCCTAATGGTACATCACAGTTGGGGTAGTTGTTTATAACTATTAGCCTAATGGTACATCACAGTTGAAGTTGGGGTTGTTGTTTATAACTGTTAACCTAATGGTACATCACAGTTGAAGTTGGGGTAGTTGTTTATAACTGTTAGCCTAATGGTACGTCACAGTTGAAGTTGGGGTAGTTGTTTATAACTGTTAGCCTAATGGTACGTCACAGTTGAAGTTGGGGTAGTTGTTTATAACTGTTAGCCTAATGGTACATCACAGTTGGGGTAGTTGTTTATAACTGTTAGCCTAATGGTACATCACAGTTGGGGTAGTTGTTTATAACTATTAGCCTAATGGTACGTCACAGTTGAAGTTGGGGTAGTTGTTTATAACTGTTAACCTAATGGTACATCACAGTTGAAGTTGGGGTAGTTGTTTATACCTGTTAACCTAATGGTACATCACAGTTGAATTTGGGGTAGTTGTTTATAACTGTTAACCTAATGGTACGTCACAGTTGGGGTAGTTGTTTATAACTGTTAGCCTAATGGTACATCACAGTTGAAGTTGGGGTAGTTGTTTATAACTGTTAACCTAATGGTACGTCACAGTTGAAGTTGGGGTAGTTGTTTATAACTATTAGCCTAATGGTACGTCACAGTTGGGGTAGTTGTTTATAACTGTTAACCTAATGGTACATCACAGTTGAAGTTGGGGTAGTTGTTTATAACTATTAGCCTAATGGTACATCACAGTTGAAGTTGGGGTAGTTGTTTATAACTATTAGCCTAATGGTACGTCACAGTCGGGGTAGTTGTTTATAACTGTTAGCCTAATGGTACGTCACAGTTGGGGTAGTTGTTTATAACTATTAGCCTAATGGTACATCACAGTCGGGGTAGTTGTTTATAACTATTAGCCTAATGGTACGTCACAGTTGGGGTAGTTGTTTATAACTGTTAACCTAATGGTACGTCACAGTTGGGGTAGTTGTTTATAACTGTTAGCCTAATAGTACATCACAGTTGAAGTTGGGTTAGTTGTTCTCTTACAAGTTACAAGCAAGAAAGACAAGTCTGTCCAAGGCCTCTGGCTTTAAAGCTGCCCTGTGGCAGGTCACTACGCTGCTACCTGTGCTAAGAACACGCTCTGAGGGGGAGCTGGTCGCAGGAATGCACAGGTAGTGCTTTGCCAGTTGGATGACTTGGGGAATTATTTTTGATTTTTTTGTGTGTGTGTGGTTCTTCCAGTGGATTTGGTTTCTCTGTCAGCATCATGAGACTGAAGGTAGCAGCTGAGTTCCTTGTCTACCAGCTGGATTTCAGTAAGACCTGTGGTGGTGGAGCATGGCTTTATGAAAAAACTGCCCAGTGACTTTACTCTTTGTAGCTGTCAGTTGTGTTGAAGCAGCAGCAACATCTCCCTGTGGGTTTTCATGTACCTCACTTTACCATCTCTGAGACAGCTCTTATGTGGCCCACCAACGAGGCCTTGTCCAGGAGGTCATGTGTGACTAGGTCATCATATGTCTTATTCAGATAGTCCAGGCTGATCGTTTTGGCGTCTTAAATGTATTACTTAACCTTTATTTAACAAGTCAGTTAAGAACAAATTCTTATTTTCAACGACGGCCTAGGAACAGTGGGTTAACTGCCTGTTCAGAGGGCAGAACGACAGATTTGTACCTTGTCAGCTCGGGGGTTTGAACTTGCAACCTTCCGGTTACTCTAATCACTAGGCTACCCTGCCACCTCTACACTCTAACCACTAGGCTACCCTGCCACCTCTACACTCTAACCACTAGGCTACCTGCCGCCCCTACACTCTAACCACTAGGCTACCCTGCCTCCTCTACACTCTAACCACTAGGCTACCCTGCCTCCCCTACACTCTAACCACTAGGCTACCCTGCCTCCCCTACACTCTAACCACTAGGCTACCCTGCCTCCTCTACACTCTAACCACTAGGCTACCTTGCCTCCTCTACACTCTAACCACTAGGCTACCTTGCCACCCCTACACTCTAACCACTAGGCTACCTTGCCTCCTCTACACTCTAACCACTAGGCTACCCTGCCGCCCCTACACTCTAACCACTAGGCTACCCTGCCTCCTCTACACTCTAACCACTAGGCTACCTTGCCTCCTCTACACTCTAACCACTAGGCTACCCTGCCTCCTCTACACTCTAACCACTAGGCTACCCTGCCGCCCCTACACTCTAACCACTAGGCTACCCTGCCGCCCCTACACTCTAACCACTAGGCTACCCTGCCTCCTCTACACTCTAACCACTAGGCTACCCTACCTCCTCTACACTCTAACCACTAGGCTGCCCTGCCTCCTCTACACTCTAACCACTAGGCTGCCCTGCCTCCTCTACACTCTAACCACTAGGCTACCCTGCCGAGGCGAGAGCGTCAGGAGAGATTCCGCTCTGTCAGTATAGTGGGTAGATTCCAGTCTTTGTCAGTATAGTGGATAGATTCCAGTCTCTGTCAGTATAGTGGGTAGATTCCAGTCTTTGTCAGTATAGTGGGTAGATTCCAGTCTTTGTCAGTATAGTGGGTAGATTCCAGTCTTTGTCGGTATAGTGGGTAGATTCCAGTCTTTGTCAATATAGTGGGTAGATTCCGCTCTTTGTCAGTATAGTGGGTAGATTCCAGTCTTTGTCAGTATAGTGGGTAGATTCCAGTCTTTGTCAATATAGTGGGTAGATTCCGCTCTTTGTCAGTATAGTGGGTAGATTCCAGTCTTTGTCAGTATAGTGGGTAGATTCCAGTCTTTGTCAGTATAGTGGGTAGATTCCGCTCTTTGTCAGTATAGTAGGTAGATTCCGCTCTTTGTCAGTATAGTGGGTAGATTTCAGTCTTTGTCAGTATAGTGGGTAGATTCCAGTCTTTGTCAGTATAGTGGGTAGATTCCAGTCTTTGTCAGTATAGTGGGTAGATTCCAGTCTTTGTCAGTATAGTGGGTAGATTCCGCTCTTTGTCAGTATAGTGGTTAGATTTCAGTCTTTGTCAGTATAGTGGGTAGATTCCAGTCTTTGTCAGTATAGTGGGTAGATTCCAGTCTTTGTCAGTATAGTGGATAGATTCCAGTCTCTGTCGGTATAGTGGGTAGATTCCAGTCTTTGTCGGTATAGTGGGTAGATTCCAGTCTTTGTCAGTATAGTGGGTAGATTCCAGTCTTTGTCAGTATAGTGGGGAGATTCCAGTCTTTGTCAGTATAGTGGATAGATTCCAGTCTTTGTCAGTATTTTTTTAATTTTACCTTTATTTTTTCTAGGCAAGTCAGTTAAGAACAAATTCTTATTTTCAATGACGGCCTAGGAACAGTGGGTTAACTGCCTGTTCAGGGGCAGAACGACAGATTTGTACCTTGTCAGCTCGGGGGTTTGAACTTGCAACCTTCCGGTTACTAGTCCAACGCTCTAACCACTAGGCTACGCTGCCACCCCGGCAGGGTAGATTCCAGTCTTTGTCAGTATAGTGGGTAGATTCCAGTCTTTTTCAGTATAGCGGGTAGATTCCGCTCTGTCAGTATAGTGGATAGATTCCAGTCTTTGTCAGTATAGTGGGTAGATTCCAGTCTTTGTCAGTATAGTGGGTAGATTCCAGTCTTTGTCAGTATAGTGGGTAGATTCCAGTCTTTGTCAGTATAGTGGGTAGATTCCAGTCTTTGTCAGTATAGTGGGTAGATTCCAGTCTTTGTCAGTATAGTGGATAGATTCCAGTCTTTGTCAGTATAGTGGGTAGATTCCGCTCTTTGTCAGTATAGTGGATAGATTCCGCTCTTTGTTAGTATAGTGGGTAGATTCCGCTCTTTGTCAGTTTGTGGGTAGATTCCAGTCTTTGTCAGTATAGTGGGTAGTGAGGCTAATATAAGACTCTGGCGTGCGACTAGACCACAGATCGGTATTAGTAACAAAAATATGTCAAATCTGTCTTGAGCAGTTCCTCAACATTTTCCCTACACTCGGCGTAGTGTTTAGAAATGTTTGCAGCCAGGGGAGCACGTACCTGGGTTCAATTCAATTGGTAAGCGTCCATTTTCGACTGTGCTAATTGGTAGCATGTCTTTAGCAATGTAATGCACAATAGCATGTGTGATGTCTTTTGTGCCTTTTCTATGTTTGCTCGCAGGGCATAAACGCTGTCAGTGTTGACTGCTTCGGGCAAACGTCCCTAGATTGTCTGGTGCTTGAGGGGCGTTTATCAACACCGTGGTGCAAACTCAAACTTCCTGCATGTTCCAAAGAGTGATTTTGTTTCAGATGTTCAGACTTCGTAGCCACCTGTCTACCGAACATTGCTCTGCTCTTTGTCGGACTTCAAAAAGCCAAACCACTTCCAAATAACTGAAACAGTTGAACCCTTTTTCTATCAATAATTTCTTCGTTGGAAGCTGCTCCTTCTCCACTGCCACCATTTTCACCTACATCACAAATTATTTGTGGTTAATAGTGGCTCCTCCCCCACTCAGTGCTAAGTGTTTTTTTAGTGGGTGTATACTTCTCCATGGCTCCTCCTCCACTCAGTGCTAAGTGTTTTTTTAGTGGGTGTATACTTCTCCATGGCTCCTCCTCCACTCAGTGCTAAGTGTTTTTTTAGTGGGCGTATACTTCTCCATGGCTCCTCCTCCACTCGGTGCTAAGTGTTTTTTTAGTAAGGGAATACTTCTCCATGTGCATATTGTCACTTTTCCGCACGTTTCTGCTGCGTCACAGAGGTGAAATGACCTGCTGTACCTACATTTTCCCATAATGTGGATATATAATAATTATCTAAATGTTTTTATATCGTTATTGAGGGAAGTAATTACATGTTATTGATATTGATTTATCGCCCAGCCCTGCTACAAGTTTATAACCTTAAGGACTAAGGTTTTGAAGTGTCCAAACTTTTGACTGGTATTACACATATATATATATTTATACCTAAAGGGGTCCTAGAATTAAAAATCAAACAGCTAAATAATCCACAGTATGGCCATCTTAAAACAATTCCAACCAATAAAATAAAAATACAATTTGGAGAGGACAGCATTCAGACGCCCCGACTTTTTCAAAATTTTGTTACGTTACAGCCTTATTCTAAAATGTATTAAATTATGTTTTTCCTTCATCACAATATCCCATAATGACAAAGCAAAAATAGGTTATTGGGAATTTGAACTGAAATACTATATTTACAAGTATTCATACCCTTTACTCAGTACTTTGTTGAAGCACCTTTGGCAGTGATTACAGCCTCAAGCCTTCTTGGGTATAACAACACAAGCTTGGCACACCTGTATTTGGGTAGCTTCTCCCATTCTTCTCTGCAGATCCTCTCAAGCTCCGTCAGGTTGGATGGGGAGTGTCGCTGCACAGCTATTTTCAGGTCTCTCCAGAGATGTTCAATCAGGTTCAAGTCCGGGCTCTTGAAGGGCCACTCAAGGACATTCAAAGACTTGTCCTGAAGCCACTCCTTCATTGTCTTGGCTGTGTGCTTAGGGTCGTTGTCCTGTTGAAAGGTGTCTGAGATCCTGAGCGGTCTGGAGCAGGTTTTCATCAAGGATCTCTCTGCACTTTGCTCCGTTCATCTTTCCCTCAATCCTGACTAGTCTCTCAGTCCCTGCAACTGAAAAACTTCCCCACAGCATGATGCTGCCACCACCATGCTTCACCGTAGGGATGGAGCCACCATGCTTCACTGTAGGGATGGAGCCACCATGCTTCACCGTAGGGATGGAGCCACCATGCTTCACCGTAGGGATGGAGCCACCATGCTTCACCGTAGGGATGGAGCCACCATGCTTCACCGTAGGGATGGAGCCACCATGCTTCACCGTAGGGATGGAGCCACCATGCTTCACCGTAGGGATGGAGCCACCATGCTTCACCGTAGGGATGGAGCCACCATGCTTCACCGTAGGGATGGAGCCACCATGCTTCACCGTAGGGATGGAGCCACCATGCTTCACCGTAGGGATGGAGCCACCATGCTTCACCGTAGGGATGGAGCCAGGTTTACTCCAGACATGATGCTTGGCATTCAGGCCAAAGATTTCAACCTTGGTTTCATCAGACCAGAGAATCTTGTTTCTCATGGTCTGAGAGTCCTTTAGGTGCCTTTTGGCAAACTCCAAGCAGACTATCATGTGCCTTTTACTGACGAGTGGCATCCGTCTGGCCACTCTACCATAAAGGCCTGATTGGTGGAGTGCTGCAGAGATGGTTGTCTTTCTGGAAGGTTCTCCCATCTACACAGAGGATCTCCATCAGTGACCATTGGCTTCTTGGTCATGTCCCTGACTAAGGCCCTTCTCCCCCGATTGCTCAGTTTGCCCAGGCAGCCAGCTCTAGGAAGATCAATCAATCAAATGTATATATAAGCCCTTTTTTACATCAGCAGATGTAAAATAACTGCCTTAATTTTGCTGAACCCCAGGAAGAGTAGTTGCAACCTTGGCAGCTAATGGGCACCATAATAAATTCAAAATACAAAGTGCTGAACCGAAACCCAGCATAAAACCCCAAACACCAAGCAAAGGAGATGTAGAAGCATGTTGGCTAGGAAAAACTCCATAAAACGTCAGAAATCTAGAGAGGAATCTAGAGAGGAATCTAGAGAGGAATCAGGCTCTTAAGGGGTGGCCAGTTCTCTTCTGGCGGGTGGTGATTATAAGAGTACACGGCCATTTTAAGGCCAGGTTGTTCTTCAAGATGTTCATAGATGGACCATCAGGGTCAAATAATAATCACAGTAGTTGTCGAGGGTGCAACAGGTCAGTACCTCAGGAGTAAATGTCAGTTGAGCATTCAGAGGTTGAGACAGCAGGTGCGGTAGAGCAAGAGAGTCGAAAACAGCTGGTCCGGGACTAAGTAGCACGTCCAGTGAACAGGTCAGGGTTCCCTAGCCACAGGCAGAATAGTTGAAACTGGAGCAGCATCACGACCAGGTGGACTGGGGACAGCCAGGAGTCATCAGGCCATGTAGTCCTGAGGCATGGTCCCAGGGCTCAGGTTCTCCATGAGGGGAGGGAGAGAGAATTTGAGGGAGCATACTTAAATTGACACAGGATAAAAGACAAGACAGGAGAATTACACCAGATATAACAGACTGACCCTGGCACATAGGCAGCTGTGGCCCCGACCTCAACATCCTGGATAATAATAATATGTAGTATCCACAACCTCAACATCCTGGATAATAATAATAATATGTAGTATCCACAACCTCAACATCCTGGATAATAATAATAATATGTAGTATCCACAACACCACAACCTCAACATCCTGGATAATAATAATATGTAGTATCCACAACCTCAACATCCTGGATCATAATAATATGTAGTATCCACACCACCACAACCTCAACATCCTGGATCATAATAATATGTAGTATCCACACCACCACAACCTCAACATCCTGGATAATAATAATATGTAGTATCCACACCACCACAACCTCAACATCCTGGATGATAATAATATGTAGTATCCACACCACCACAACCTCAACATCCTGGATAATAATAATATGTAGTATCCACACCACCACAACCTCAACATCCTGGATAATAATAACATGTAGTATCCACACCACCACAACCTCAACATCCTGGATAATAATAATATGTAGTATCCACACCACCACAACCTCAACATCCTGGATAATAATAATATGTAGTATCCACACCACCACAACCTCAACATCCTGGATAATAATAATATGTAGTATCCACACCACCACAACCTCAACATCCTGGATAATAACATGTAGTATCCACACCACCACAACCTCAACATCCTGGATAATAACATGTAGTATCCACACCACCACAACCTCAACATCCTGGCTAATAATAATAATATGTAGTATCCACACCACCACAACCTCAACATCCTGGATAATAATAATATGTAGTATCCACACCACCACAACCTCAACATCCTGGATGATAATAATAATAATATGTAGTATCCACACCACCACAACCTCAACATCCTGGATAATAATAATATGTAGTATCCACACCACCACAACCTCAACATCCTGGATAATAATAACATGTAGTATCCACACCACCACAACCTCAACATCCTGGATAATAATTCTGCCAGAAACACTGTACCCTTTTTTACAACCAACAACTAAAGTCAAAATATTCCACAATAAACACATGCTGGAGAAACTCTGGCCAATCAGAAGCCAACCAGTCACTGACTGTATCTGGACATGCCCCCAAAAATCGACCTTCTTGGGCAGCCATCAACTCGGAACTCAAAAACATTTTTTGAAAAAGTGGACATCCTAAATAACAATTTATCCTGGAATTACTCCAGAAACACTCAACAACACAGACAAACTGCTGTGTAATATCCTTCTAGCCTCAAGAATGAAAACAATAACGAGACACTGACGATCACCTCCAATACCTCCTGGACTGGACCAACAACTCCAACAACATCCTTCACCTCCAATACCTCCTGGACTGGACCAACATCACCAACAACATCCAATACCTCCTGGACTGGACCAACAACATCTTTCTCCAATACCTCCTGGACTGGACCAACAACATCCATCACCTCCAATACCTCCTGGACTGGACCAACAACATCCATCACCTCCAATACCTCCTGGACTGGACCAACAACATCTTTCTCCAATACTTCCTGGGCTGAACCAACAACACCAACAACATCCAATACCTCCTGGACTGAACCAACAACACCAACAACAACCAATACCTCCTGGTATTCATCACCTCCAATACCTCCTGGACTGGACCAACAACACCAACAACATTCATCACCTCCTGGACTGGACCAACAACACAAACAACATTCATCACCTCCTGGACTGGACCAACAACGCCAACAACATTCATCACCTCCACTACCTCCTGGACTGGACCAACATCAACAACATCATCCATCACCTCCAATACCTCCTGGACTGGACCAACAACATCCATCACCCCCAATACCTCCTGGACTGGACCAACAACATCCATCACCTCCAATACTTCCTGGACTGGACCAACAACATCCATCACCTCCAATACCTCCTGGACTGGACCAACAACATCCATCACCTCCAATACCTCCTGGACTGGATCAACATCACCAACAACATCCACGACATGGAAAAAAATAAGTGTCAATTTGCCTGAAACTGGACCCTTTTGTAAATAGCTTGACAAAATGAACATCATATATTAACCAAAAGTCAACGGAACCTGTCCAAGCAACAGACCAGATTACAGACCAATGAAACACTCTTAAAGCATGCACATGCAACAGACCAGATTACAGACCAATGAAACACTCTTAAAGGATGCAGGGAAGAGGGATAACACACCAGGGTGAAGATGGAGGTGAAGATGGAGGACCTCTCCCCAGATGGAGGTGAAGATGGAGGACCTCTCCCCAGATGGAGGTGAAGATGGAGGACCTCTCCCCAGATGGAGGTGAAGATGGAGGACCTCTCCCCAGATGGAGGTGAAGATGGAGGACCTCTCCCCAGATGGAGGTGAAGATGGAGGACCTCTCCCCAGATGGAGGTGAAGATGGAGGACCTCTCCCCAGATGGAGGTGAAGATGGAGGACCTCTCCCCAGATGGAGGTGAAGATGGAGGACCTCTCCCCAGATGGAGGTGAAGATGGAGGACCTCTCCCCAGATGGAGGTGAAGATGGAGGACCTCTCCCCAGATGGAGGTGAAGATGGAGGACCTCTCCCCAGATGGAGGTGAAGATGGAGGACCTCTCCCCAGATGGAGGTGAAGATGGAGGACCTCTCCCCAGATGGAGGTGAAGATGGAGGACCTCTCCCATCATCCTAGACAAGTGTACATGTTTAAAAAATAAATCAGAATTGTATTGTATTAAATAATACAGGTAAAATTATTTTATCCTATACTATTGCCTAGAAAAAAACAGTGGTTATTCTTTAATGCCCAATAGAAATGATTGGTAAATCGTTTATTTTGCTGGTGTGGAAGTTTCATTCAGGGTCATATTTGTTAGTCCACACAGTTGCAGAAGGTTTTGCAACAGAAGACAACAACCCTCCCCATTTTGTCCCTCCCAGTTGCTTCAGTTTAATTTATATTGAACACGACCCTGATCTCTTTGTTATACTAAATAATTTGTTTTTGACAGGAGAGAGGCCAGACACAGAGGAACCAGAGCCAGAGACGTCCAAACCAGCAAGACCACACCACTGCTCCCTCTGTGGAAAGAGTTTTAGCCAGTTAATGAATCTGAAAAGACACGAGAGAACACACATAGGAGATAAGCCTCATCACTGCTCCCATTGTGGGAAGAGTTTTACCCGATTAGAACACCAGAAAAAACACGAGAGAACACACACAGGAGATAAACCTTTCCACTGCTCCCAGTGCGGAAATAATTTTACCCGGTTAGGGAGCCTGAATGAGCATAAGAGAATTCACACAGGAGAGAAACCTTTCCACTGTTCCCTGTGTGGAAAGAATTTTACCTGGTTAGCAAGCCTGAATGAACATAAGAAAATTCACACAGGAGAGAAACCTTTCCACTGCTCCCAGTGTGGAAAGAATTTTGCCCGGTTGTGGAACCTAAAGGAGCATGAAAGAATACACACCGGAGAGAAGATATACAAATGTTCTCAATGTGGAAAGAGTTTTACCTGGTTAGGTGATCTGAAAAGACATAAGAAGACACACACATGAGAGAAGCCTTAGCAATGCTCCCACTGTGGAAAGAGATTCACCCAGGCATGAGGGAACACGCAGACAAGAAAGCCTTACCACTGTACCCCAGGTGGAGAGAGATTTATCCAGTTAGGGAAAGACCATGAGGGAACACACAGACAAAAAGCCTTACCGCTGCTCCCAGGGTGTAGAGCGATATCAAATCACATGGACCTGACGTTCACAGGAGCACACACACTGCTCTGACGTTTGTATTCTATATATTAAATGTGGTTTTTGTTATATGCCACATTAACTCAATTATACAGAATGTAATAAAACAAAAAAAATTTATACACATGAATTGAATATCCTGTCTGTTTTAAATGTAGAATAAACCGTCAGTTTGAATGAATCTCAAACTCTGTCTCTCTGGGTGTGTTTCATCTGTATGTGGAGCAGGAGTATTAACACCTGACTATGAGCTACAGTGGGGGGGGGGGGGGGGGGGGGGGATACACAGAGCTGATCCATAAGAAAGGACAGCAGAGGTTCTACTGTTTTTTTTCCTCCAGAAAATAATCTGATAGGATCATTGTGATCCAGATGCCACAATATCACAGAATCACAGAGGCTGTCACAGTGGTAGAGGAGGAGAAAGAATCATTCAGAATGAAAAAAGGGAGGAAGAGGAGGCTGTTATAGTGAAAGAAGAATCTTTTAGAGAGGAAGAGGAGGCTGTTATAGTGAAAGAAGAACCATTTAGAGAGGAAGAGGAGGCTGTTATAGTGAAAGAACAACCTTTTAGAGAGGAAGAGGAGGCTGTCACATTGAAAGAAGAAGATGAGGATTTCATAGTGAAAGAAGAGGAAAGGTCCTTTTGGAGTGAAAGACGAAGAGGAGACTAGAGATCTGATTAACACTAGTGAGTACTATCTCAAAAACAGGAGCACCAACTCTGCAGTTGTTCAACTAATGTATGATTCTTAATAAGAGGCGTTCTACTGACGTTTTACACTTGAATATGTTATTCAGGGGTGCGTTCAGTACGAGAGAACAGTGTTCAGTGTTTAATTAAACTGTGTGATTGTTGTCCCAGAGATTGTGCTTTCAGATGGTCACATCCATTTTAAAGGAGAAATGTGCCTTTTATTTATTTTATTTTTATATACAACAAAATGTATATTTTTGATGTAAACGGCATGTTATAGAAAGGTCCAGACACTTGTTCTTTATTAATTACCCCAACCATTGATTAATTACCCCGACCATTGATTAATTACCCCAACCATTGATTAATTAACCCAACCATTGATTAATTACCCTGACCATTAATTAATTACCCCAACCATTGATTAATTACCCCAACCATTGATGAATTACCCCGACCATTGATTAATTACCCCAACCATTGATTAATTACCCCAACCATTGATTAATTACCCCAACCATTGATTAATTACCCCGACCATTGATTAATTACCCCAACCATTGATTAATTAACCCAACCATTGATTAATTACCCTGACCATTAATTAATTACCCCAACCATTGATTAATTACCCCAACCATTGATGAATTACCCCGACCATTGATTAATTACCCCAACCATTGATTAATTACCCCAACCATTGATTAATTACCCCAACCATTGATTAATTACCCCAACCATTGATTGGTTGAGTAGGGATGGACACAGTTATTTTAATATTCTTTACATTAAATAACCTTACACCCTCTGTGACATTTCTCCATGCAAGGATACCAGGATAGACCACGACAGTTTCATGAGTGCACCCTGTAAAATATACACACCGGTAGCCGACACACTTTTCATACGTGTAGCTTCTTCTTGTCAGCCAATCAAAGCAGCTCTACAGTCAGAGACTCCATGTGAATTACAATTACGGAATGGAGTTGGTTAAATGACAGAGAGTCGGCTACAATTATCAACCAACAGGTAGGCTGTTGTTTAATCTGAATGGAGTTGGTTAAATGACAAAGAGTCGGCTACAATTATCAACCAACAGGTAGGCTGTTGTTTAATCTGAATGGAGTTGGTTAAATGACAGAGAGTCGGCTACAATTATCAACCAACAGGTAGGCTGTTGTTTAATCTGAATGGAGTTGGTTAAATGACCAAGAGTCGGCTACAATTATCAACCAACAGGTAGGCTGTTGTTTAATCTGAATGGAGTTGGTTAAATGACAGAGAGTCGGCTACAATTATCAACCAACAGGTAGGCTGTTGTTTAATCTGAATGGAGTTGGTTAAATGACAGAGAGTCGGCTACAATTATCAACCAACAGGTAGGCTGTTGTTTAATCTGAATGGAGTTGGTTAAATGACAGAGAGTCGGCTACAATTATCAACCAACAGGTAGGCTGTTGTTTAATCTGAATGGAGTTGGTTAAATGACAGAGAGTCGGCTACAATTATCAACCAACAGGTAGGCTGTTGTTTAATCTGAATGGAGTTGGTTAAATGACAGAGAGTCGGCTACAATTATCAACCAACAGGTAGGCTGCTGTTTAATCTGAATGGAGTTGGTTAAATGACAGAGAGTCGGCTACAATTATCAACCAACAGGTAGGCTGCTGTTTAATCTGAATGGAGTTGGTTAAATGACAGAGAGTCGGCTACAATTATCAACCAACAGGTAGGCTGTTGTTTAATCTGAATGGAGTTGGTTAAATGACAGAGAGTCGGCTACAATTATCAACCAACAGGTAGGCTGCTGTTGAATCTGAATTAAGTTGGTTAAATGACAGAGAGTCGGCTACAATTATCAACCAACAGGTAGGCTGTTGTTTAATCTGAATGGAGTTGGTTAAATGACAGAGAGTCGGCTACAATTATCAACCAACAGGTAGGCTGCTGTTTAATCTGAATGGAGTTGGTTAAATGACAGAGAGTCGGCTACAATTATCAACCAACAGGTAGGCTGCTGTTTAATCTGAATGGAGTTGGTTAAATGACAAAGAGTCGGCTACAATTATCAACCAACAGGTAGGCTGCTGTTTAATCTGAATGGAGTTGGTTAAATGACAGAGAGTCGGCTACAATTATCAACCAACAGGTAGGCTGTTGTTTAATCTGAATGGAGTTGGTTAAATGACAGAGAGTCGGCTACAATTATCAACCAACAGGTAGGCTGCTGTTTAATCTGAATTAAGTTGGTTAAATGACAGAGAGTCGGCTACAATTATCAACCAACAGGTAGGCTGTTGTTTAATCTGAATGGAGTTGGTTAAATGACAGAGAGTCTGCTACAATTATCAACCAACAGGTAGGCTGTTGTTTAATCTGAATGGAGTTGGTTAAATGACCAAGAGTCGGCTACAATTATCAACCAACAGGTAGGCTGTTGTTTAATCTGAATGGAGTTGGTTAAATGACAGAGAGTCGGCTACAATTATCAACCAACAGGTAGGCTGTTGTTTAATCTGAATGGAGTTGGTTAAATGACAGAGAGTCGGCTACAATTATCAACCAACAGGTAGGCTGCTGTTTAATCTGAATGGAGTTGGTTAAATGACAGAGAGTCGGCTACAATTATCAACCAACAGGTAGGCTGCTGTTTAATCTGAATGGAGTTGGTTAAATGACAGAGAGTCGGCTACAATTATCAACCAACAGGTAGGCTGCTGTTTAATCTGAATGGAGTTGGTTAAATGACAGAGAGTCGGCTACAATTATCAACCAACAGGTAGGCTGCTGTTTAATCTGAATGGAGTTGGTTAAATGACAGAGAGTCGGCTACAATTATCAACCAACAGGTAGGCTGTTGTTTAATCTGAATGGAGTTGGTTAAATGACCAAGAGTCGGCTACAATTATCAACCAACAGGTAGGCTGTTGTTTAATCTGAATGGAGTTGGTTAAATGACAGAGAGTCGGCTACAATTATCAACCAACAGGTAGGCTGTTGTTTAATCTGAATGGAGTTGGTTAAATGACAGAGAGTCGGCTACAATTATCAACCAACAGGTAGGCTGTTGTTTAATCTGAATGGAGTTGGTTAAATGACAGAGAGTCGGCTACAATTATCAACCAACAGGTAGGCTGTTGTTTAATCTGAATGGAGTTGGTTAAATGACAGAGAGTCGGCTACAATTATCAACCAACAGGTAGGCTGCTGTTTAATCTGAATGGAGTTGGTTAAATGACAGAGAGTCGGCTACAATTATCAACCAACAGGTAGGCTGTTGTTTAATCTGAATGGAGTTGGTTAAATGACAGAGAGTCGGCTACAATTATCAACCAACAGGTAGGCTGTTGTTTAATCTGAATGGAGTTGGTTAAATGACAAAGAGTCGGCTACAATTATCAACCAACAGGTAGGCTGCTGTTTAATCTGAATGAAGTTGGTTAAATGACAGAGAGTCGGCTACAATTATCAACTAACAGGTAGGCTGCTGTTTAATCTGAATGGAGTTGGTTAAATGACAGAGAGTCGGCTACAATTATCAACCAACAGGTAGGCTGTTGTTTAATCTGAATGGAGTTGGTTATATGACAGAGAGTCGGCTACAATTATCAACCAACAGGTAGGCTGCTGTTTAATCTGAATGAAGTTGGTTAAATGACAGAGAGTCGGCTACAATTATCAACCAACAGGTAGGCTGTTGTTTAATCTGAATGGAGTTGGTTAAATGACAAAGAGTCGGCTACAATTATCAACCAACAGGTAGGCTGTTGTTTAATCTGAGTTGTTGTAGACATGGACAGGTTAGGCAGCAAAATAGCCTCATTTAGCCTCGCTAGCTTCTTCACACTGCAGCTTTAAAGTCAGAGGCTCCATGTGAAAAAAATCTGGATATTAGTCCTATAGTGAAATAATTTAAAACGCCCTCCTCTACCATCAATTAAATTCCTCCTCCTTGTTGTGCAGTAAGGGGTTCTGAACAAACATGGACAACGGCTCCAAAAACACCCAAATACGTATTTTTATAAGAAATAACAACTAAATAATGACTAGATGATGTCTGTATCATGTAGAGGTCATGGGGTCTGACAGTATAACGACTAGATGATGTCTGTATCATGTAGGGGTCAGAAGTCATGGGGTCTGACAGTATAACGACTAGATGATGTCTGTATCATGTAGGGGTCAGAGGTCATGGGGTCTGACAGTATAACGACTAGATGATGTCTGTATCATGTAGGGTTCTTGGGGTCTGACAGTATAACGACTAGATGATGTCTGTATCATGTAGGGGTCAGAGGTCATGGGGTCTGACAGTATAATGACTAGATGATGTCTGTATCATGTAGGAGTCAGAGGTCATGGGGTCTGACAGTATAACGACTAGATGTCTGTATCATGTAGGGGTCAGAGGTCATGGGGTCTGACAGTATAATGACTAGATGATGTCTGTATCATGTAGGGTTCTTGGGGTCTGACAGTATAATGACTAGATGATGTCTGTATCATGTAGGGTTCTTGGGGTCTGACAGTATAACGACTAGATGATGTCTGTATCATGTAGGGTTCTTGGAGTCTGACAGTATAATGACTAGATGATGTCTGTATCATGTAGGGTTCAGATGTCATGGGGTCTGACAGTATAATGACTAGATGATGTCTGTATCATGTAGGGTTCAGAGGTCATGGGGTCTGACAGTATAATGACTAGATGATGTCTGTATCATGTAGGGTTCAGAGGTCATGGGGTCTGACAGTATAATGACTAGATGATGTCTGTATCATGTAGGGTTCATGGGGTCTGACAGTATAATGACTAGATGATTGTTGTATCATGTAGGGGTCATGGGGTCTGACAGTATAATGACTAGATGATGTCTGTATCATGTAGGGGTCATGGGGTCTGACAGTATAACGACTAGATGATGTCTGTATCATGTAGGGGTCAGAGGTCATGGGGTCTGACAGTATAACGACTAGATGATGTCTGTATCATGTAGGGGTCAGAGGTCATGGGGTCTGACAGTATAACGACTAGATGATGTCTGTATCATGTAGGGGTCAGAGGTCATGGGGTCTGACAGTATAACGACTAGATGATGTCTGTATCATGTAGGGTTCTTGGGGTCTGACAGTATAACGACTAGATGATGTCTGTATCATGTAGGGGTCAGAGGTCATGGGGTCTGACAGTATAACGACTAGATGTCTGTATCATGTAGGGGTCAGAGGTCATGGGGTCTGACAGTATAATGACTAGATGATGTCTGTATCATGTAGGGTTCTTGGGGTCTGACAGTATAATGACTAGATGTCTGTATCATGTAGGGTTCTTGGGGTCTGACAGTATAATGACTAGATGATGTCTGTATCATGTAGGGTTCAGATGTCATGGGGTCTGACAGTATAATGACTAGATGATGTCTGTATCATGTAGGGTTCTTGGGGTCTGACAGTATAACGACTAGATGATGTCTGTATCATGTAGGGGTCAAAGGTCATGGGGTCTGACAGTATAATGACTAGATGATGTATGTATCATGTAGGGTTCATTGGGTCTCACAGTATAATGACTAGATGATGTCTGTATCATGTAGGGTTCAGAGGTCATGGGGTCTGACAGTATAATGACTAGATGATGTCTGTATCATGTAGGGTTCTTGGGGTCTGACAGTATAACGACTAGATGTCTGTATCATGTAGGGGTCAAAGGTCATGGGGTCTGACAGTATAATGACTAGATGATGTCTGTATCATGTAGGGTTCAAAGGTCATGGGGTCTGACAGTATAATGACTAGATGATGTCTGTATCATGTAGGGTTCTTGGGGTCTGACAGTATAATGACTAGATGATGTCTGTATCATGTAGGGTTCAGATGTCATGGGGTCTGACAGTATAATGACTAGATGATGTCTGTATCATGTAGGGTTCTTGGGGTCTGACAGTATAATGACTAGATGATGTCTGTATCATGTAGGGTTCAGATGTCATGGGGTCTGACAGTATAATGACTAGATGATGTCTGTATCATGTAGGGTTCATGGGGTCTGACAGTATAATGACTAGATGATGTCTGTATCATATAGGGGTCATGGGGTCTGACAGTATAATGACTAGATGATGTCTGTATCATGTAGGGGTCATGGGGTCTGACAGTATAACGACTAGATGATGTCTGTATCATGTAGGGGTCAGAGGTCATGGGGTCTGACAGTATAACGACTAGATGATGTCTGTATCATGTAGGGGTCAGAGGTCATGGGGTCTGACAGTATAACGACTAGATGATGTCTGTATCATGTAGGGGTCAGAGGTCATGGGGTCTGACAGTATAACGACTAGATGTCTGTATCATGTAGGGGTCAGAGGTCATGGGGTCTGACAGTATAATGACTAGATGATGTCTGTATCATGTAGGGTTCTTGGGGTCTGACAGTATAATGACTAGATGTCTGTATCATGTAGGGGTCAAAGGTCATGGGGTCTGACAGTATAACGTCATCTTTGTAGGGTTCTTGGCTAGATGATGTCTGTATCATGTAGGGGTCAGAGGTCATGGGGTCTGACAGTATAATGACTAGATGATGTCTGTATCATGTAGGGTTCAGAGGTCATGGGGTCTGACAGTATAACGACTAGATGATGTCTGTATCATGTAGGGTTCAGAGGTCATGGGGTCTGACAGTATAACGACTAGATGATGTCTGTATCATGTAGGGGTCAAAGGTCATGGAGTCTGACAGTATAATGACTAGATGATGTCTGTATCATGTAGGGGTCATGGGGGCTGACAGTATAATGACTAGTTGATGTCTGTATCGTGTAGGGTTCAGAGGTCATGGAGTCTGACAATATAATGACTAGATGATGTCTGTATCATGTAGGGGTCAAAGGTCATGGGGTCTGACAGGAGGCAGGTAGAGGTCTGAAAAGGGCCTAAAATGGCCACTTTCATCCTGATTGTCTCAGAAAGAGAATATGAGATAACAAAAATATTATCTTGGGGTGGAATCTGCCTCTTATCGTGTGGAAGTTTCATTCGGGGTCATATTCATTAGTCCACACTGTAGCAAAAGGTGTTGCAAACAGAAGACAAAAACCCTCCCTGTTTCGTCCCTCCCCATTTCAGACCACTTGCTTCTGTTTAATTTCTATTGAATAGACACTGATCTCACTGTTAAACTAAATAATCTGTCTTTGGCAGGAGAGAGACCCGACTCAGAGGAACCAGAGCCAGAGACATCCAAACCAGCAAGACGACTCCACTGTTCGCTGTGTGGAAATAGTTTCACCCGGTTAGACAGCCTGAAACGACATGAAAAAACACACACAGGAGAGAAGCCTCATCACTGCTCCCACTGTGGAAAGCGATTTAGCCAGTTAGTGAACCTGAAAGAACACAATAAATTGCACACAGAGGAGAAGCCTTACCATTGCTCCCTGTGCGAACAGAGTTTTAAAAGGTTAGGGCACCTGAAAAGACATGAGAGAACACACATAGGAGATAAGCCTCATCACTGCTCCCAGTGTGGGAAGACTTTTACTCGATTAGAACACCAGAAAGAACATGAGAGAACACACACAGAAGAGAAACCTTTTCAATGCTCCCAATGTGGAAAGAATTTCACCCGTTCAGAACACAAGACAGAACATGAGAGAACACACACAGGAGAGAAACCTTTCCACTGCTCACAGTGTGGGAAGAATTTTGCCCGTTTATGGAGCCTGAATGAACATAAAAAAATTCACACAGGCGAGAAACCTTTCCACTGCTCCCAGTGTGGAAAGAATTTTACCCGGTTATGGAACCTGAAAACGCATAAGAGAATGCACACAGGGGAGAAGGCTTACCACTGCACCCAGTGTGGAAAGAGTTTTAGGTGGTTATGGAACCTAAAGGAGCATGAAAGAATACACACCGGAGAGAAGATATACCAATGTTCTCAATGTGGAAAGAGTTTTACCTGGTTAGGTGATCTGAAAAGACACGAGAGGACACACACAGGAGATAAGCCTCATCAATGCTTCCATTGTGGAAAGAGTTTTATAGAGTTAGGTAGCCTGGAAAAACACAGGGGACTGCACACCGGAGAGAAGCCCTACCACTGCTCCCAATGTGAACATGTTTTTGCCCAGGTAAGACATCTTAAAAGACATGAGAGGACACACACAGGAGAGAGGCCTTTCCACTGCTCTCTGTGCAGAAAGAGTTTTTCAGAGTTAGGGAATCTGAAAAGACATGAGAGGACACACACAGGAGAGAAGCCTTAGCAATGCTTTCAATGTGGAAAGAGATTTATCCTGGTTGGGAGCATGAAAATACATAAGAAACTACATTCTGGAGAGAAGCCTCATCAATGCTCTTTGTGTGGAAAGATATTTACCTGGTTAAGGCGACTGAGAGAACATGAAAGAATCCAAACCTGATCAAATGTTCTCAATGCTCCCAGTGTGGAAAGATATTTACCCAGTTAGGGAAAGACCATGAGAGAACACACAGACAAGAAGCCTTACCACTGCTCCCAGGGTGGAAAGAGATTTCAAATCATGTTGACCTAAAGTTCAGCACACACTCTGCTCCGACATTTGACTTCTATTTTTTTTTAAATGTGTGTTTTTTATGCCACATTAACTACATTATTTTAAAACCATGAATTGAATATTTAGTATGTCTGTTTAAAATGTAGAGTACGTCAGTCTGAATGAACACACTCTCAAACTCTGTCTCTGTGTGTTTACTCTGTGTGTGTTTCATCTGTGTGTCTTTCCTCCAGCACTACAGATAATCAAGTGATGCATTTGTTCCATTGTTAACATCTGTATCCTACAGAGCCTTTAAAGGGAATAGTCTGTTCACATCTAGACAAGACATACAGGTAGTGGTGGAGTATTAATACCTGGGGGTTGTTCAGGGACATAGAGGTAGTAGAGGAGTATTAATACCTGGGTGTTGTTCAGGGACATACAGGTAGTAGAGGAGTATTAATACCTGGGTGTTGTTCAGGGACATAGAGGTAGTAGAGGAGTACTAATACCTGGGTGTTGTTCAGGGACATACAGGTAGTAGAGGAGTATTAATACCTGGGTGTTGTTCAGGGACATACAGGTAGTAGAGGAGTATTAATACCTGGGTGTTGTTCAGGGACATAGAGGTAGTAGAGGAGTACTAATACCTGGGTGTTGTTCAGGGACATAGATGTAGTAGAGGAGTACTAATATCTGGGTGTTGTTCAGGGACATACAGGTAGTAGAGGAGTATTAATACCTGGGTGTTGTTCAGGGACATAGAGGTAGTAGAGGAGTATTAATACCTGGGTGTTGTTCAGGGACATACAGGTAGTAGAGGAGTACTAATACCTGGGTGTTGTTCAGGGACATACAGGTAGTAGAGGAATACTAATACCTGGGTGTTGTTCAGGGACATACAGGTAGTAGAGGAGTATTAATACCTGGGTGTTGTTCAGGGACATAGAGGTAGTAGAGGAGTACTAATACCTGGGTGTTGAACTTGACCTCAAGCTACAGTGGGGAGAAATACACAGAGCACATAGATAAGAAAGGACAGCAGAGACTGTTTTTTTCTCCAGCAAATAATCTGATAGGATGATTCTGATTCTGATACCACAATATCATGATCACAGATTCTGTATTTTCAGAGCTTTGGCCTCAACTTCTCCATCTACTGGACAGGTTGTGTTACTACTTCTACACTGGAAACAGACGAGTCAACAACTCCGAGTGTACAAAACACGGTCTTTCCATAACATAGACTATCCAGGTGATTTCAACAAATCCACTTCAATCAGTGTAGGTCAAGGAAACTGGTAAAATAAGGATTGTTATGCCTTGAGACAAATGAGACATGGATTGTGGATGTGTGCCATTCAGAGGGTGAATGGTCAGGACAAAATATTTAAGTGCCTATGAACACGGTATGGTAGTAGGTGCCTGTCGCACTGGTCTGAGTGTGTCAAGAACTGCAATGCTGCTGTGTTTTTTCACGCTCAACAGTTTCCTGTGTGTATCAAGAATGGTCCACCACCCAAAGGACATCCAGCCAACTGGACACAACTGTGGGAAGGATTGGAGTCAACATGAGTTGAGTCTGTTCTGAGGGCAAAGTGGGATGCAACTCAATATTAGGAAGGTGTTCTTAATGTTTTGTTCACTCGGTGTGCAAGAATGAAGATTGATTATATATAATAGAGCCTACATATATCTATACATACCTGACCATATATCTAAACATACCTGACCATATATCTATACACACCTGACCATATATCTATACATACCTGACCATATATCTATACATACCTGACCATATATCTAAACATACCTGACCATATATCTAAACATACCTGACCATATATCTAAACATACCTGACCATATATCTATACATACCTGACCATATATCTATACATACCTGACCATATATCTATACATACCTGACCATATATCTAAACATACCTGACCATATATCTATACATACCTGACCATATATCTATACACACCTGACCATATATCTATACATACCTGACCATATATCTATACATACCTGACCATATATCTATACACACCTGACCATATATCTATATCTAAACATACCTGACCATATATCTATACATACCTGACCATATATCTATACATACCTGACCATATATCTATACATACCTGACCATATATCTATACATACCTGACCATATATCTATACATACCTGAACATATATCTATATCTATACACACCTGACCATATATCTAAACATACCTGACCATATATCTAAACATACCTGACCATATATCTATACATACCTGACCATATATCTATACACACCTGACCATGTATCTAAACATACCTGACCATATATCTAAACATACCTGACCATATATCTAAACATACCTGACCATATATCTAAACATACCTGACCATATATCTAAACATACCTGACCATATATCTATACATACCTGACCATATATCTATACACACCTGACCATATATCTAAACATACCTGACCATATATCTAAACATACCTGACCATATATCTAAACATACCTGACCATATATCTAAACATACCTGACCATATATCTATACATACCTGACCATATATCTATACATACCTGACCATATATCTATACACACCTGACCATATATCTAAACATACCTGACCATATATCTAAACATACCTGACCATATATCTATACATACCTGACCATATATCTAAACATACCTGACCATATATCTATACATACCTGACCATATATCTATACATACCTGACCATATATCTATACATACCTGACCATATATCTAAACATACCTGACCATATATCTATACATACCTGACCATATATCTAAACATACCTGACCATATATCTATACATACCTGACCATATATCTATACATACCTGACCATATATCTAAACATACCTGACCATATATCTATACATACCTGACCATATATCTATACATACCTGACCATATATCTAAACATACCTGACCATATATCTATACATACCTGACCATATATCTATACACACCTGACCATATATCTATATCTAAACATACCTGACCATATATCTATACATACCTGAACATATATCTATATCTATACACACCTGACCATGTATCTAAACATACCTGACCATATATCTAAACATACCTGACCATATATCTATACATACCTGACCATATATCTATACACACCTGACCATATATCTAAACATACCTGACCATATATCTAAACATACCTGACCATATATCTAAACATACCTGACCATATATCTAAACATACCTGACCATATATCTATACATACCTGACCATATATCTATACACACCTGACCATATATCTAAACATACCTGACCATATATCTAAACATACCTGACCATATATCTAAACATACCTGACCATATATCTATACATACCTGACCATATATCTATACATACCTGACCATATATCTATACACACCTGACCATATATCTAAACATACCTGACCATATATCTAAACATACCTGACCATATATCTATACATACCTGACCATATATCTAACATACCTGACCATATATCTATACATACCTGACCATATATCTATACATACCTGACCATATATCTATACATACCTGACCATATATCTAAACATACCTGACCATATATCTATACATACCTGACCATATATCTAAACATACCTGACCATATATCTATACATACCTGACCATATATCTATACATACCTGACCATATATCTAAACATACCTGACCATATATCTATACATACCTGACCATATATCTATACATACCTGACCATATATCTAAACATACCTGACCATATATCTATACATACCTGACCATATATCTATACATACCTGACCATATATCTATACATACCTGACCATATATCTATACACACCTGACCATATATCTAAACATACCTGACCATATATCTAAACATACCTGACCATATATCTAAACATACCTGACCATATATCTAAACATACCTGACCATATATCTAAACATACCTGACCATATATCTATACATACCTGACCATATATCTATACATACCTGACCATATATCTATACATACCTGACCATATATCTATACATACCTGACCATATATCTAAACATACCTGACCATATATCTATACATACCTGACCATATATCTAACATACCTGACCATATATCTATACATACCTGACCATATATCTAACATACCTGACCATATATCTATACATACCTGACCATATATCTATACATACCTGACCATATATCTAAACATACCTGACCATATATCTAAACATACCTGACCATATATCTAAACATACCTGACCATATATCTATACATACCTGACCATATATCTATACATACCTGACCATATATCTATACATACCTGACCATATATCTATACATACCTGACCATATATCTAAACATACCTGACCATATATCTATACACACCTGACCATATATCTATATCTAAACATACCTGACCATATATCTATACATACCTGACCATATATCTATACATACCTGACCATATATCTATACATACCTGACCATATATCTATACATACCTGACCATATATCTATACATACCTGACCATATATCTATACATACCTGACCATATATCTATACATACCTGACCATATATCTATACATACCTGACCATATATCTATACACACCTGACCATATATCTAACATACCTGACCATATATCTAAACATACCTGACCATATATCTAAACATACCTGACCATATATCTAAACATACCTGACCATATATCTAAACATACCTGACCATATATCTAACATACCTGACCATATATCTATACAGACCTGACCATATATCTATACATACCTGACCATATATCTATACATACCTGACCATATATCTAAACATACCTGACCATATATCTAAACATACCTGACCGTATATCTAAACATACCTGACCGTATATCTAAACATACCTGACCATATATCTAAACATACCTGACCATATATCTATACAGACCTGACCATATATCTAAACATACCTGACCATATATCTAAACATACCTGACCATATATCTATACATACCTGACCATATATCTATACATACCTGACCATATATCTAAACATACCTGACCATATATCTATACATACCTGACCATATATCTAAACATACCTGACCATATATCTATATCTATACATATCTGACCATATATCTATACATACCTGACCATATATCTATACATACCTGACCATATATCTAAACATACCTGACCATATATCTATACATACCTGACCATATATCTATACATACCTGACCATATATCTATACATACCTGACCATATATCTAAACATACCTGACCATATATCTATACATACCTGACCATATATCTATACATACCTGACCATATATCTATACATACCTGACCATATATCTATATCTATACATACCTGACCATATATCTATATCTATACATACCTGACCATATATCTATATCTATACATACCTGACCATATATCTATATCTATACATACCTGACCATATATCTATATCTATACATACCTGACCATATATCTAAACATACCTGACCATATATCTATACATACCTGACCATATATCTATACATACCTGACCATATATCTATACATACCTGACCATATATCTAAACATACCTGACCATATATCTATACATACCTGACCATATATCTATACATACCTGACCATATATCTAAACATACCTGACCATATATCTAAACATACCTGACCATATATCTATACATACCTGACCATATATCTATACATACCTGAACATATATCTATATCTATACACACCTGACCATATATCTAAACATACCTGACCATATATCTATACATACCTGACCATATATCTATACATACCTGACCATATATCTAAACATACTGGAGTCAAATTAACACAATGAACCTTTGGTTTTCAGATTTAAGAATGTTTTCTAAACCTCCTCACCTTAGCTCCATAGAAATGTATTGGTATCTGACTGTCCGACTGGTCCCATCTGGTTGGCTGGCCGACTGGACCCATCTGACCGGCCGACTGGACCCATCTGGTTGGCTGTCCGACTGGACCCATCTGGTTGGCTGTCCGACTGGACCCATCTGGTTGGCTGGCCGACTGGACCCATCTGGTTGGCTGGCCGACTGGACCCATCTGGTTCCTGATTAAAGGTGAGATTGGATTATCAAATCCTTATCCCTATACAGAGGATCAGAATCTCAGGTTTCAGTTTTAAAACATTTAATCCGATAGGGGAAATCCTAGCAGATAACTTTAGAAAAATTGGGGAAGGATATAACTGGAACACAACCCAACAATCCCTTATCACAGTAAGGCTGAATGATAATCACTAGTGACTCCAGCAGCACAATGAGGCTGAATGATACTCACTAGTGAGTTCAGCAGCACAATAAGGCTGAATGATAATCACTAGTGAGTCCAGCTGCACAATGAGGCTGAATGATAATCACTAGTGAGTTCAGCAGCACAATAAGGCTGAATGATAATCACTAGTGGGTCCAGTGTCAATAAGGCTGAATGATAATCACTAGTGGGTCCAGTGTCAATAAGGCTGAATGATAATCACTAGTGAGTCCAGCAGCACAATAAGGCTGAATGATAATCACTAGTGAGTCCAGGGGTACAATAAGGCTGAATGATAATCACTAGTGAGTCCAGCAGCACAATGAGGCTAAATGATAATCACTAGTGAGTTCAGCAGCACAATAAGGCTGAATGATAATCACTAGTGAGTCCAGCAGCACAATAAGGTTGAATGATAATCACTAGTGACTCCAGCAGCACAATGAGGCTGAATGATAATCACTAGTGAGTTCAGCAGCACAATAAGGCTGAATGATAATCACTAGTGGGTCCAGTGTCAATAAGGCTGAATGATAATCACTAGTGGGTCCAGTGTCAATAAGGCTGAATGATAATCACTAGTGAGTCCAGCAGCACAATAAGGCTGAATGATAATCACTAGTGAGTCCAGGGGTACAATAAGGCTGAATGATAATCACTCGTGAGTCCAGCAGCACAATGAGGCTAAATGATAATCACTAGTGAGTTCAGCAGCACAATAAGGCTGAATGATAATCACTAGTGAGTCCAGCAGCACAATAAGGCTGAATGATAATCACTAGTGACTCCAGCAGCACAATGAGGCTGAATGATAATCACTAGTGAGTTCAGCTGCACAATAAGGCTGAATGATAATCACTAGTGGGTCCAGTGTCAATAAGGCTGAATGATAATCACTAGTGGGTCCAGTGTCAATAAGGCTGAATGATAATCACTAGTGAGTCCAGCAGCACAATAAGGCTGAATGATAATCACTAGTGAGTCCAGGGGTACAATAAGGCTGAATGATAATCACTCGTGAGTCCAGCAGCACAATGAGGCTAAATGATAATCACTAGTGAGTTCAGCAGCACAATAAGTCTGAATGATAATCACTAGTGAGTCCAGCAGCACAATAAGGCTGAATGATAATCACTAGTGACTCCAGCAGCACAATGAGGCTGAATGATAATCACTAGTGAGTTCAGCAGCACAATAAGGCTGAATGATAATCACTAGTGAGTCCAGGGGTACAATAAGGCTGAATGATAATCACTCGTGAGTCCAGCAGCACAATGAGGCTAAATGATAATCACTAGTGAGTTCAGCAGCACAATAAGGCTGAATGATAATCACTAGTGAGTCCAGCAGCACAATAAGGCTGAATGATAATCACTAGTGACTCCAGCAGCACAATGAGGCTGAATGATAATCACTAGTGAGTTCAGCAGCACAATAAGGCTGAATGATATTCACTAGTGAGTCCAGGGGTACAATAAGGCTGAACAATAAGGCTGCTGAGTCCAGCAGGCCTGTCTACACTGGACAATGTGGTTGACAATGTACCGATGTGTAAATATTCTCATTTTCATTGTCTGCAGTTGTATTGATGTCATTTACATGCTTGTTATGTGTTTTATGTACATAGATCCGCGTACAGAATTTCCCAGTGAGATAAAGTCATGATCTTATCTTGTGTAGAGGAAAGTCTTGGCTGTAAGAGGTAAGAGAAAACGTATTAGTTCTTTTTTTTTCAAATGATTTGTTATGGTTTTCTTTTTTTTGTGAATAACTGCTTTGCCAACTCCAGTCAGCAGATGGCGACTTAAGTCTTTCAGGTGATGCTCCTTGTGTGACGTATAATCTCGTGGACGGAACGCTTCTTCAACAACAACTCCGCTACTGATGCAGACAGTTCCGAATCTTGCTCGTCAACATAAAACCCACAAATTCAAATTCTTTGTCCGTATTTGTGTATATTAATCTGTGTTTTTAACGCAATTTTGTTTGCATATCTCCTAGTTAAATTGTAAAATAGCTTGTTAGATTGACTAATTCGTTAAGATTGATGCTTAGCCTAGTACTAGGCTCGTCGCTAATTCTAGCTAGCTTTCATCCCCGACCTAGGAGTGAAGTTGAGTCCGCTATCCTCGCTCGACCATGAGCTCACTAAGCTACTCCCTCCCTGCTAAAGAAGAAGAGGTCGGATGGACGGAGAAAGAAGATCTGAACATTGTCGTGAAAGATGACGAGGAAGTGAAAGACGAGAAAGAGCCGTTTGGAGTGAAAGAGGAAGAGGGGATAGAGGCTGTCACAGTGGAAGAGGAGGAGGTAGAAGCTTTCAGAATCAAAAAGGAGGAAGAGGAGGCTATCACATTGAAAGAAGAGGAGGATGTTACCGTGAAATACGAGAAAGAGCCTTTAGGAGTGAAACACGAAGAAGGAATAGAGGCTGTCACAGTGGAAGAGGAGGAGGTAGAAGCTTTCAGAATGAAAAAGGAAGAAATCACATTGAAAGAAGAAGATGAGTATTTTGTAGTGAAAGAAGAGAAAGGCCCTTTTGGAGTGAAAGACGAAGAGGAGACTAGAGATCTGATTAACACTAGTGAGTACTATCTTAAAAACAGGAGCACCAACTCTGCAGTTGTTCAACTAATGTATGATATTTAATAAGAGGCATTCTACTGACAGTGTTCAGTGTTTAATTAAACTGTGTGATTGGTGTCCCAGAGATTGTGCTTTCAAATGGTCACATCCATATTAAAGGAGAAATGTGAAATACCTCAATTTGTGGGTCACGAAGCAACAAAAAAAAGAGTTTATTTAAGCATTAACCAACACACTCTGTGTGACAGACAGACACTTTGGCTGGATCAGAATACCCCAAAGGAAGGTTCCTTAGTGGCTAGATTATTAGAACCATAATCTACAGGTAAAGTAAGGAGAAATGCTGCATCTTTTTGACTATTCGGATTCAGCCACTCACCATAAAGCCCAGGAAGGTTAGCCTAGTGGTTAGAACGTTGGACTCGTAACCGGAAGGTTGCAAATTCAAATCCCTGAGCTGACAAGGTACAAATCTGTCGTTCTGCCCCTGCTAACCCACTGTTCCTAGGCCGTCATTGAAAATAAGAATTTGTTATTTAACTGACTTGCCTAGTAAAATAAAAAAATCCCACAAGTTCATTGATGAATTCGCATGCAAAATTGGCATATATTCTCAGTCCCCCCCAGGTGGATCATTCCATCAAACCTCATATATTCTCACTCCTAAAATCCCCCCCAGATGGATCATTCCATCAGACCTCATATATTCTCACTCCTAAAATCCCCCCCCCAGGTGGATCATTCCATCAGACCTCATATATTCTCACTCCTAAAATCTCCCCAGGTGGGCCATTCTATCAAACCTCATTGTACATATTTGTTAATATGGTCCTCCTGACTACCAAATAAGATTGAGGTCAGAGAAGAGTTGATATCGCAAAAGTTTTTCAATCCAATGAAACTTGATTTTCCCCAAATCAGTTTTTTAAAAGGTTTGTCGGTGCGCTCACTAGGAATTTATGCTGTTTATATGTTCAGATATACAATGGGGTCCGAAATGATTGACTCTTGATAAAGATGAGTAAAAAAAGATTGTTAAATAAATACAGATATTCAGCTATATTGTGTGCTAAATAAAATGGGAAATGATATGTCTCATATAATTGTTCGGAGAAAGATAAATGATTGAATCCCATGTTTTCAGCACCTTTCAATACCTCACCTTATGAGGAAAACAGCGCTGAGACTTTTTTCTAAAATGTTTTATGTGATCGTCAAAGATCCTTTCCAAATGTGTTCAACAGTCTTTCCAGCTTCAGTTTGAAGGGATTGTTACCAATGTTATCCGTGTTGGCCGTGTTGGCTAGCTCCTCCGAACAGTGTCCTGACGAGAGAGCACATGTTCCAGGGCAAAATCACGCATCATTAGCTTATTGTTATGGATGTATCCAAATAAATGTCACAAGAAAACATCTTAAACAAATGCAAACGCAGCTACTTTGTTGTCATTCTGTTTGACGTGGCCGTGTTAGCCATAGTTGGCTCGCAAGCAAGGGATAAGAACGTTGCCAGCCGGCAATGGAAACATTACAAATGAACGACCGCGTTGCATCCATAGATGGACAACTAAAAGAAGTGGGTCGCGTCTCCGGCAACTTAACCGATAGAATGAATGACCATCGGCTTGTCTAGCAGCCATAGATTTGTGTCGGGATTATATCTCATGGAAGGATTAAACAGACCCCCCCCCCCCGCGAGGCAGCCTTGATTTAATGTTTTAACCCAGGGAAGGATGAAACAAGGAACCAGAGTATTTAAGGATCAGATTTGACTCCTCAAAGTAAGTGCTGTAGTTTAGTTTGAACAAATATAATAGATCTGCCTACTGGTATCTGTTACCAGGACAACCAGTGGAGTTCTGTTAGTTGACAGGAAGATAGACTGGTGGATATGGATGTTATGAATATCATAACACTGAAAAATGATTTTGCCAATGAACAGAGAGAAGCCAATTGACCACATAAAACCTTGATGAAAGTTAGATTTAGAGAGAAAGTTTCAAGATGATCCAACGTAAGGTGCATGTTTAACAAACATGATGGATGAAACAAGGGACTGTTATGGCCAGAGTATTTAGGTCTGCCCTCCCCTCAGGAGGGTGGCACAGTGTTACAACCTTGTAGAAGAGTCATTTCAGTCTCCCTGTGGATATATTTGTTTAATACAACTCTTAAATATAGAAGTTGTTCAGATAATCTCTTGCATCCATCATAGCCTGAAGGAAGGGAGGAAGAGTTCCTCCTGCTGTTCCGAAAACCAAGCACCAGGGTCTTAAAGATGATGCATTTTATTGAGGGATCTTGTCTGGATTAAACCTTGTAGAAAGTGTTTTATCATGTAGAAGTTTCATTCAGGTCTTTCTGTTTAAGCAAATACTCTGTCTTTTTAGCAGGAGAGAGACCAGACTCTCACCCTGACCGTGGGAAGAGTCCAGACCCAGAGACGACCAAACCAGCAAGACCATACCACTGTTCCCAGTGTGGAAAGAGATTTATTCAGTCATCGCATTTGAAAGAACATGAGAGAATACACACAGGAGAACAGCCATTTCAATGTTCCCAGTGTGGAAAGAGTTTTACAAATGTAGGGAACCTGAAAACGCATGAGATGACACACACGGGAGAGAAGCCTTTCCACTGCTCCCAGTGTGGAAAGAGTTTTACCCAGTTAGGGAATTTGAAAACACATGAGATGACACACACAGGCGAGAAGCCTTATCACTGCTCCCATTGTGGAAAGAGTTTTAGACACTCAGGGCATCTAAAAGTGCATGAAAGAACACACACGGGAGAGAAGCCATATCAATGCTCCCAGTGTGGAAAGGGTTTTGGACACTCATGGCATCTTAAAGTGCATGAAAGAACACACACTGGAGAGAAGCCGTATCAATGCTCCCAGTGTGGAAAGGGTTTTGGACACTCAGGGCATCTAAAAGTGCATGAAAGAACACACACTGGAGAGAAGCCATATCAATGCTCTCACTGTGGAAAGAGATTTATCCAGTCATTGCACCTGAAAGAGCACAAGAGAAAACACACAGGAGAGAAGCCTTTCCAATGTTCTCAATGTGGAAAGAGTTTTATCCAGTCATCACATCTGAAAGAGCACAAGAGGATACACACAGGAGAGAAGCCATTCCAATGCTCTGAGTGTGGAAAGACTTTTAGCCAGATAGGGCAGCTGAAATATCATGAAAGAAAACATACAGGGGAGAAGCCTCATCACTGTTCCCAGTGTGGAAAGGGTTTCAGATACTCAGGGCATCTAAAAGTGCATGAAAGAACACACACTGGAGAGAAGCCGTATCAATGCTCCCAGTGTGGAAAGGATTTTAGACACTCAGGGCATCTTAAAGATCATGAAAAAATACACACAGGAGAACAACCATTCCAATGCTCTCTGTGTGGAAAGAGTTTTACCCATTTAGGGAACCTGAAAATGCATGAGATGACACACACAGGAGAGAAGCCTTTTCACTGCTCCCACTGTGTAAAAAGTTTTACCCAGTTAGGGAACTTGAAAACGCATGAGATGACACACACAGGAGAGAAGCCTTTCCACTGCTCCAAGTGTGAAAAGGGTTTTAGAACCTCTGGGAACCTGAAAACGCATGAAATGTCACACACAGGAGAGAAGCCTTTCCAATGCTCCCAATGTGGAAAGAGTTTTACCCAGTTAGCAAGCCTGAAAAGGCATGAAGGAACACACACAGGATAGAATCCTTTCCAGTGTTCTCAGTGTGGAAAGACATTTTCCCAGTCAGAAAGACCTGAAAATCATACGAGAGAAGAGAGACACTGTTGTGGGTGGCAGAATTTGGGGTGAGCTGTTGTAACTTCTCCAGGTTGATGCTCTGTTCTGTGATGAACTGCATTTCATAAACTACTACGCCTATTACCTGTCTGCACCCTAACACATGGTTGCCATTGTCGTCTGTAACTGTTGCATTAATTAAGTACTATTATCACCTTCCTCTATATGAGGGGACATGCAACTATCAGCATTTTTTTTTTGAGTTCTTCCCTGACTGATCAGCGAGACAGATCTCACTTGACTATGATCAGCGAGACAGATCTCACTTGACTATGATCAGCGAGACAGATCTCACTTGACTATGATCAGCGAGACAGATCTCACTTGACTATGATCAGCGAGACAGATCTCACTTGACTATGATCAGCGAGACAGATCTCACTTGACTATGATCAGCGAGACAGATCTCACTTGACTATGATCAGCGAGACAGATCTCACTTGACTATGATCAGCGAGACAGATCTCACTTGACTATGATCAGCGAGACAGATCTCAATTGACTATGATCAGCGAGACAGATCTCACTTGACTATGGTCAGCGAGACAGATCTCACTTGACTATGATCAGCGAGACAGATCTCACTTGACTATGATCAGCGAGACAGATCTCACTTGACTATGATCAGCGAGACAGATCTCACTTGACTATGATCAGCGAGACAGATCTCACTTGACTATGATCAGCGAGACAGATCTCACTTGCTTGTATTTAAGATGTACTATTATCACACCTTAAATAGTCTCTGATCTTTGGGATTGAGTGTGTTCTGACTTTAAAAAAAATTGCAATGGGTTTCTTTGGTTTATGGCCACATGAAATCAAATTGTATGAAAGCTTACTCAAAAAAACAGGCCTACTTTGTTAGCCGGACCTTTACGTCTCCAAGCAACAAAAAAATAAAAACAGAACATATTTCAAATGTATTTGACTTTGATTCATTTAGTCACTGTATCTTATTTAGTTAATTTGTGTAGAAGTTATCAAGCTAAACATGTATGAAAATGTGACGACGTTGTTATGACAACAGTTGTTGACTGGGAAACCCAGACGCGAGCTGCCCAGTGACGCGAGCTTACCAGACAGGCTAAATGCCTTTTATGCTCGCTTCGAGGCAAGCAACACTGAAGCATGCACGAGAGCACCAGCTGTTCTGGATGACTGAGTGATAACCCTCTCGGTAGCCGATGTGAGCAAGACCTGTAAACAGGTCAACATTCACAAAGCCACGGGGCCAGACGAATTACAAGGACGTGTACTCAAAGCATATGCGGACCAACTTGCAAGTGTCTTCACTGACATTTTCAACCTCTTCCTGACCCGAGTCTGTAATACCTACATGTTTCAAGCAGACCACCATAGTCCCTGTGCCCAAGGAAGCGAAGGTAACCTTCCTAAATGATTACCACCCGTAGCACTCACGTTGGTAACCATGAAGTGCTTTGAAAGGCTGGCCATGGCTCACATCAACAGCATCCTCCCAGATACCCTAGACCCACTCCAATTCGCATATCGCCCAAACAGATACATAGATAATGCAATCTCAATCGCCCTCCACACTGCGCTTTCCCACCTGGACAAAAGGAACACCTATGTGAGAATGCTGTTCATTGACTATAGCTCAGCATTCAACACCATAGTGCCCACAAAGCTCATCACTAAGCTAAGGACCCTGGGATTAAATACCTCCCTCTGCAACTGGATCCTTGACTTCCTGACGGGCCGCCCCCTGGTGGTAAGGGCAGGCAACAACACGTCTGCCATGCTGATCCTTAACTCTGGGGCCCCTCAGGGTTGTGTACTTAGTCCCCCCCCGTACTCCCTGTTCACCCACAACTGCGTGGCCAAACACGACTCCAACACCATCATTAAGTTTGCTGATGACACAACAGTGGTAGGCCTGATCACCGACAACGATGAGACAGCCCATAGGGAGGAAGTCAGAGACCTGGCAGTGTGGTGCCAGGACAACAACCTCTCCCTCAACTGCGACCTGGCCAAGATAAAAGCGCAATAAGGTAAGGCACTAAGGTAAGGCACTAAGGTAAGGCACTAAGGTAAGGCAATAAGGTAAGGCACTAAGGTAAGGCACTAAGGTAAGGCACTAAGGTAAGGCAATAAGGTAAGGCACTAAGGTAAGGCAATAAGGTAAGGCACTAAGGTAAGACACTAAGGTAAGGCAATAAGGTAAGGCACTAAGGTAAGACACTAAGGTAAGGCAATAAGGTAAGGCACTAAATAGGTTGTGGGTAAAATGGCATCAGTAGTACTACTACTATCACTACTCCGGTGAGTGAAGCCTGATAGGAATTGGAAGATGCCAAGTAGAGCTACAGTTTAGTACCGTTTTCATTTGGATTTAAGTTACCTGCTACTTCATCATTTTTGTACCTTTTTAAAGGTGACCATTTTTCACATCAGTTGGAATCTGTTATACCTCACCTGGATTACAGTTCTTTCTTTCACCACCATCCAGGAATCTGTTATACCTCACCTGGATTACAGTTCTTTCTTTTACCACCATCCAGGAATCTGTTATACCTCACCTGGATTACAGTTCTTTCTTTTACCACCATCCAGGAATCTGTTATACCTCACCTGGATTACAGTTCTTTCTTTTACCACCATTCAGGAATCTGTTATACCTCACCTGGATTACAGTTCTTTCTTTTACCACCATCCAGGAATCTGTTATACCTCACCTGGATTACAGTTCTTTCTTTTACCACCATCCAGGAATCTGTTATACTCACCTGGATTACAGTTCTTTCTTTTACCACCATCCAGGAATCTGTTATACCTCACCTGGATTACAGTCCTTTCTTTTACCACTTACCATCCAGGAATCTGTTATACCTCACCTGGATTACAGTTCTTTCTTTTACCACTTACGATCCAGGAATCTGTTATACCTCACCTGGATTACAGTTCTTTCTTTTACCACCATCCAGGAATCTGTTATACCTCACCTGGATTACAGTTCTTTCTTTTACCACCATCCAGGAATCTGTTATACCTCACCTGGATTACAGTTCTTTCTTTTACCACCATCCAGGAATCTGTTATACCTCACCTGGATTACAGTTCTTTCTTTCACCACCATCCAGGAATCTGTGTGACAAACAATGGACATTCAATTCCAAATGTGATTTTCCTGTGTTTTATGTATACTTCCACACTGAGGTTGGAATAATACTGTGAAAAAGTGTAAAAGTTTTTTTTGAAAAGATGGCCTGAAATTTCAGCTTGTTTTGGTTGGGTTGGTGTTTTGGACTGACTGGTGACATCACCAAGATGTAAAATGAGTTAATAGACCAATAAGAAAGAGTTCTAAATCTCTCTGCCAATAACAGCTAGTTTTCAGTTTTCCCCTCCCCGCTCAGACCACTCCCAGACAGTCCTAGTAAAAATTCTTGCTTGAGAAATTGCTCTTTTGCTAAGAAGATATTTTTGTTTATTTTTTTACCATTTTAATTGAAAACAATTCCAGTAAGGTACTTAATCGTTACTCAGAAAGAATTTGATATTGAGACAATGACTGTGTTGGACCTTTTAACCAAAACAGTGGCAGGGTACCTGCTTTGTTGTTGTTTGAACCGCAGATTGCCCTTTTAAGTAGCCTATCAAATAACAATAACGCACAATTAAAGTATAGCCTACGAAGCACTACATCCACTCTGCGATGACGTGCTCTGCTCTTTTATTGAAAAGATCTAGTCTGGATTAAACCTCATAGGAAGACAGTTTTTTTTTAAATCTTGTGGGTGGAGCAAGGATGGAAAATATTTTTGGTATCTCAGATTGTTCTGGCAATTCTCACATAGAAACTTCATTGGGAGGAAGGATGCTTGACATGCTTTTTACATTTGTATCCCAATTATTTGGGGTGAGAATCATGGTGGAATTGGAAGGTCATTTTTAGGCAGCGACTTCAGAAAGTATTCATACCCCTTGACTTATCCAGTTTTTTACATTACAGCCGGAATTCAAAATGGAGTTAAAAAACAGAATTCTCACCCAATTACAATTTTTTTGACAATTTATTGAAAATGAAATACAAAAATATCAACACAGCAACCAGGGACATTTCGTAAGGAAGCTCTACTCAATTGATAGTTGTCGTAGTAATCAGCATTCTTGAAAGAATGCCTTATCACAGTTTTTGATTTCGGTTTCAATTTCATTTTAAACATGAAATTAAGAAATATGACCTTAATGTATTTTCTAGCTTTTTAATAAAAATTCCAAAAGCCAAATATTTAGAATGTTCAATTGCCAAAACATTAAAAACATTCCTTTGTCTCCAACAAACCCAAATAAAACATTAATTAGAATGTTCAATTGCCAAAACATTAAAAACATTCCTTTGTCTCCAACAAACCCGAATAAAACAATAACAAAACCCATGATGTTTGTGACTTCTGTCACGAACCGGCTCAAAGTTCGTAACAAAAAGGGAGACAAAGTGGTGATATAACAAAGTTTATGCAAACTAAATACAATTAACAATGGTGTGTGTAGTCAATCAGAGAGTAAGTAAGAGTATGAGGGTGTTTGCGTGCATAAATGTGATAATAAGGGGTGTTGAAAAATGCCAAAGCAAACTCTATCAGTGTGTCTACATGGAGAGGGTCTCCTCAATGAATGGGGAAGAGGTGTATTTATCCCGGGACACACCCGGGCCCAGGTGTATCCAATGTCGCTGTCGACCCTCCCGGCTCCGCCCACCAACATCCTAATAAGGAAAACAAGAGCAAAGAGAAAGAATACAGCAGACAGAGTGGGAGGTTCGTCACACTTCCCAATTTTGCTCTGACTGGGAAAATGCGTTTTGAACGGTCAACTACCTCAGATTTCCAAGTCGGGAACTCCGGCCTCTTTCTAGAGCTGAGGATCACTAACGTCATAATTACACCTTGTCCCCCCTCCTCAAGGACCGCCTCAACACCTTCCTGTTCAAGTGAACACAACAACTGTCCAAAAAAGTATTGTTTTAGATGTATAAATGTATTGCTGCTGCATACATGGTGTAATATGCCAGGGAGAAATGTATACTGTAGCTAAGAAAAGTAATACTTAGGTGTATGTTGTGTAGTAAGCTGTTAGTAGCCTCACTCTAATAATTTGGTCCCTTTCCCATTCATAACTTAGGCTAGCGTTCTGACTTGGTGGTGCACATGTAGCCGATAGCCTGTTTTAGATAAATGTAATCACTGAATATTGTAAGAGCTTTCATATGTATTTATCTTATGGTTCTGACTTGTTGTACAGGGCGAATAATGTAAGAACGGCCCATGTTCTGAATTCTGTCGCTGAACATTTCAAAAGTGCTGAACAAATAGTTATGTTGAACTCGTCCTAGCTCACTCATTAATGTCTTAATCGAAATTACGGATTGCCTGTTATCTGCACCTCATTCCTTTATGCTACATCTCAATTGTCAGTAGAAACCACATTTGTCAGCCACATCAGCTATGTTTTTTTTAAGGCAGGAAATGAGGCTGAATTAACTGTTTAGCTGCCAGACAAGGCTCCGTTGATAACCAGGTGTAGCGGTGGTAAGGATTCCTTCCATGGTGCTGAAAATAAATCTCTGCTGTTGGGACAGCTTTATGTAGACCCTAACAGAGTGTCACTGTTATAGTGCAATTCATGTATTGTTTAGTGCTGTGTTGTGTAGTGGCTTTGCTGGCATGTATGTAAAAAAACAATTACTCGAGTCACATGACTTAGGCATTCTGATCGGTTTTATGTAATAATTCTAGAGGTGTGGACTCGAGTCACATGACTTAGGCATTCTGATCGGTTTTATGCAATAATTCCAGAGGAGTGGACTCGAGTCACATAACTTAGGCATTCTGATCGGTTTTATGCAATAATTCTAGAGATGTGGACTCGAGTCACATGACTTAGGCATTCTGATCGGTTTTATGTAATAATTCCAGAGGTGTGGACTCGAGTCACATGACTTAGGCATTCTGATCGGTTTTATGCAATAATTCTAGAGATGTGGACTCGAGTCACATGACTTAGGCATTCTGATCGGTTTTATTTAATAATTCCAGGGGAGTGGACTCGAGTCACATGACTTGGTCCCATCATTCTGTAATGATGGGCTGTCGTTTCTCTTTGCTTATTTGAGCTGTTCTTGCCATAACATGGACGTGGTCTTTTACCACATAGGGCTATCTTCTGTATTACTCTGACTTGTGTGATAAGTTTGTCTCTCCTCATTTGATAATACAAACATAACCACCACACGTTACCCACTCCAGTCAGCAGATGGCGATGTGAGTTTTTCCAGGTGATGCTTCTTGCGTGACGTATAATCTAGTGGACGGAACTGGAGGCTTCTTCAACAGCGACAAAAGCCTACTGATTCAAACCACGCAGTGGTTTGCTAGCGAACACAAAACCGAAACATTAAAGATCTTTAGACCAATCTTGTTTATATTCATCTTAGTGTTTAGAACGCAATTATATCTACGTATCTACTAGTTTATTTAAACGTAATTTGCTTGTTAAATTAGCAAATGTGTTAAATTGATACTGCAATAGGCTAATCGCCCGGAGCGTGAGCTCGACGGAGAAAGGACCTCTGGTGAAAGGAGAGGAAGAAGCTTTCAGAATGAAAAATTATGAAGATGAGGCTATCATATTGAAAAAAGAGAATGGATTGAAAGAAGAGCCCTTTGTAGTGAAAGAGGAAGAGGAGGCTATCTCTATAAAGGAGGAGGAAGAAGACGTTTTGGGAGTGAAAGAGGAGACTGAAGATCCGATTACCACCAGTGAGTACTGACTTAAAAACAGGGGCACAAACTATGCAGTTGTTTTTAAAGGGGCATAATACTGAAGTTCTACACTTGAATATGTTGTTCAGTACTGTAGGAATGGTTGAAGGGGCGATCTGCCATTGGTACATATATTTTAGGGACTTTTCAATTAGATGTATTGAATTCTCCATGTGGTCTATATTAAAGTTCCCCTCATCTAATATAACAGGCTTTTAAAATTCTATATTGGTACATATTTTCTACTTAAAATAACAAAGGGACGCAAAAGCCACCCATTTCGTGGAACGACCCTTTTACATTTGCATCACAAACACTATTTTAGGAAATCATGATGAAAGTGGCCATTTTAGACATGCATGCCTCTTGTAAGACTCTATGATTGTAATGGAAGATCATATGTTTACCATCTGTTTGATGTTCTCATTCACACAGGAGAGAGACATGACTATAGTGGATCCTCTGGGGAGCCTCAACAACATCCTGATGCTGACGAGGCAGAGAAGAGTCTCTCCGGATCAGAACACCAGATGGTACAGCTTGGTCTGGTCTAGCATACAGCTTTCTCTATCGGGCCCTGGGCTGGGTTTCTGTAGAGCACTTTTTGTCAACAGTGGCATCAGCATCCATAATGATGTGCGTCTGTGTCCCCTCTTTATGGTTACCAGGACAACGCTAGCCCTTCCTCCCTCCCGGAGTCCCCGTGTCGTGCCTCTCCCGGTAGCACCTTACTGCTGGGTATGAAGAGGTTGTCTGTGCTGCTGGTGGACTGCAGGAAAACAACAGGGCTGAGCGGAACTGTGAGAGGAGGAGAAGAGAAGAAAGGATCAGATTTGACTCATCAAAGTAAGTGCTGTAGTTTAGTTTGAACAAATACAATAGATCTGCCCACTGGTATCTGTTACCAGGACAACCAGCAGAGTTCTGTTAGTTGACAGGAAGATGGACTGGTATCTGTTACCATGACAACCAGCACAGTTCTGTTAGTTGACAGGAAGATAGACTGGTGGATATGGATGTTATGAATATCATAACACTGAAAAAGGATTCTGCCAATGAAAAGAGAGAAACCAATAGACCATATAAAACCTTGATGAAAGTTAGCTTTAGAGAGAAACCAATAGACCATATAAAACCTTGATGAAAGTTAGCTTTGGAGAGAAAGTTTCAAGATGATCTGATGTAAGATGCATGTTTTACAAAACCTTTTCCATAAAACATTATGGATGTTACATTGCCTGTCCCAGTCAACCCCCCTATCTTTACAGGACTCTAGAATAGGCTAATTAAACTCCAGACACTTCAACCGATTGAAGTTATACAAAAGGTACCAGTTGGACCGCTCCATCTGTGACATTTCAAGCTGTGGAGTGAGTTTACGGCACGTTCTTACCTCGGTTACACATGTTCAGGTTGACTTTGCCACAGAATCGACCATACAGTGGGGGAAACACGTATTTCGTCAGCCACCAATTGTGCAAGTTCTCCCACTTAAAAAGGAGAGAGGCCTGTAATTTTCATCATAGGTACACTTCAACTATAACAGAAAATGAGAAAAAAATCCAGAAAATCACATAGTAGGATTTTTAATGAATTTATTTGCAAATTATGGTGGAAAATAAGTATTTGGTCAATAACAAAAGTTTATCTCAATACTTTGTTATATACCCTTTGTTGGCAATGACAGAGGTCAAACGTTTTCTGTAAGTATTCACAAGGTTTTCACACACTGTTGCTGGTATTTTGGCCCATTCCTCCATGCAGATCTCCTCTAGAGCAGTGATGTTTTGGGGCTGTTGCTGGGCAACACGGACTTTCAACTCCCTCCAAAGATTTTCTATGGGGTTGAGTTCTGGAGACTGGCTAAACCACTCCAGGACCTTGAAATGCTTCTTACGAAGCCACTCCTTCGTTGCCCGGGCGGTGTGTTTGGGATCATTGTCATGCTGAAAGACCCAGCCACGGTTCATCTTCAATGCCTTTGCTGATGGAAGGAGGTTTTCACTCGAAATCTCACGATACATGGCCCCATTCTTTCCTTTACACGGATCAGTCGTCCTGGTCCCTTTGCAGAAAAACAGCCCCAAAGCATGATGTTTCCACCCCCATGCTTCACAGTAGGTATGGTTTTCTTTGGATGCAACTCAGCATTCTTTGTCCTCCAAACACGACGATTTGAGTTTTTACCAAAATGTTATATTTTGGTTTCATCCATTTGACCATAGCCTGCAAAATAATGTCATACTTTCCAGGACCATACACAAACAGTTCGAACTACTAATTTGAAAAATTACTCTCTCCAGAAATAAGTCTCTCACTGTGGCTGCCTGCTACCGAACCCCCTCAAATCCCAGCTGTGCCCTGGACACCATTTGTGAATTGATCGCCCCACCTTCTAGCTTCAGAGTTTGTTCTGTTAGGTAACCTAAACTGGGATATGCTTAACACCCCGGCAGTCCTACAATCTAAGCTAGATGCCCTCAATCTCACACAAATCATCAAGGAACCCACCAGGTACAACCTTAAATCTGTAAATAAGGGCACCCTCATAGACGTCATCCTGACCAACTGGCCCTCTAAATACACCTCCGCAGTCTTCAACCAGGATCTCAGCGATCACTGCCTCATTGCCTGTATCCGCTACGGATCCGCAGTCAAACGACCACCCCTCATCACTGTCAAATGCTCCCTAAAACACTTCTGCGAACAGGCCTTTCTAATCGACCTGGCCCGGGTATCCTGGAAGGATATTGGCCTCATCCCATCAGTTGAGGATGCCTGGTCATTCTTTAAAAGTAACTTCCTCACCATTTTAGATAAGCATGCTCCATTCAAAAAATGCAGAACTAAGAACAGATATAGCACTTGGTTCACTCCAGACCTGACTGCCCTCGACCAGCACAAAAACATCCTGTGGCGGGCTGCAATAGCATCGAATAGTCCCCGCGATATGCAACTGTTCAGGGAAGTCAGGAACCAATACACGCAGTCAGTCAAGCCAAGGCCATTTTCTTCATGCAGAAATTTGCATCCTGTAGCTCTAACTCCAAAAAGTTCTGGGACACTGTAAAGAGCACCTCCTCCCAGCTGCCCACTGCACTAAGGCTAGGTAACACGGTCACCACCGATAAATCAATGATTATCGAAAACGTCAACAAGCATTTCTCAACGGCTGGCCATGCCTTCCTCCTGGCTACTCCAACCTCGGCCAACAGCTCCGCCCCCCCCCCCCCCCTCAGCTAGTCGCCCAAGCCTCTCCAGGTTCTCCTTTACCCAAATCCAGATAGCAGATGTTCTGAAAGAGCTGCAAAACCTGGACCCGTACAAATCAGCTGGGCTTGACAATCTGGACCCTCTATTTCTGAAACTATCCACCGCCATTGTCGCAACCCCTATTACCAGCCTGTTCAACCTCTCTTTCATATCGTCTGAGAACCCCAAGGATTATTAACTATTACAAACTATTACAGACCTATATCCATCCTGCCCTGCCTATCTAAGGTCTTCGAAAGCCAAGTCAACAACAGGTCACTGACCATCTCGAATCCCACCGTACATTCTCCGCTGTGCAATCTGGTTTCCGAGCCAGTCATGGGTGCACCTCAGCCACGCTCAAGGTACTAAACGATATCATAACCGCCATCGATAAAAGACAGTACTGTGCAGCCGTCTTCATCGACCTGGCCAAGGCTTTCGACTCGGTCAATCACCATATTCTTATCGGCAGACTCAGTAGCCTCGGTTTTTCTAATGACTGCCTTGCCTGGTTCCCCAACTACTTTGCAGACAGCGTTCAGTGTGTCAAATCGGAGGGCATGTTGTCCGGTCCTCTGGCAGTCTCTATGGGGGTGCCACAGGGTTCAATTCTCGGGCCGACTCTTTTCTCTGTATATATCAATGATGTTGCTCTTGCTGCGGGCAATTCCCTGATCCACCTCTACGCAGACGACACCATTCTGTATACTTCCGGCCCTTCCTTGGACACTGTGCTATCTAACCTCCAAACGAGCTTCAACACCATACAACACTCCTTCCGTGGCCTCCAAGTGCTCTTAAACGCTAGTAAAACCAAATGCATGATTTTCAACCATTCGCTGCCTGCACCCGCACGCCCGACTAGCATCACCACCCTGGATGGTTCCGACCTAGAATATGTGGACATCTATAAGTACCTAGGTGTCTGGCTAGACTGTAAACTCTCCTTCAGACTCATATCAAACATCTCCAATCTAAAATCAAATCTAGAGTCGGCTTTCTATTCCGCAACAAAGCCTCCTTTACTCACGCCGCCAAACTTACCCTAGTAAAACTGACTATCCTACCAATCCTCGACTTCGGCGATGTCATCTACAAAATAGCTTCCAATACTCTACTCAGCAAACTGGATGCAGTTTATCACAGTGCCATCCGTTTTGTTACTAAAGCACCTTATACCACCCACCACTGCGACCTGTATGCTCTAGTCGGCTGGCCCTCGCTACATATTCGTCGCCAGACCCACTGGCTCCAGGTCATTTACAAGTCCATGCTAGGTAAAGCTCCTCCTTTTCTCAGTTCACTGGTCACGATGGCAACACCCATCCGTAGCACGCACTCCAGCAGGTGTATCTCACTGATCATCCCTAAAGCCAACATCGAATTTGTCCGACTTTCGTTCCAGTTCTCTGCTCCCTGTGACTGGAACGAATTGCAAAAATCGCTGAAGCTGGAGACTTATCTCCCTCACCAACTTCAAACATCTGCTTTCTTGAGCACCTAACCGATCGCTGCAGTTGTACATAGTCTATCGGTAAATAGCCCACCCAATTTACCTACCTCATCCCCATACTGTTTATATTTATTTTATTTTCTGCTCTTTTGCGCACCAGTATCTCTACCTGTACATGACCATCTGATCATTTATCACTCCAGTGTTAATTAGCAAAATTTTAATTATTCGCCTACCTCCTCATGCCTTTTGCACACAATGTATATAGACTCCCTTTTTTTTCTACTGTGTTATTGACTTGTTAATTGTTTACTCCATGTGTAACTCTGTGTTGTCTGTTCACACTGCTATGCTTTATCTTGGCCAGGTCGCAGTTGTAAATGAGAACTTGTTCTCAACTAGCCTACCTGGTTAAATAAAGGTGAGGAAAAAAAATACATTCTCCCAATCTTCTTCTGGATCATCCAAATGCTCTCTAGCAAACTTCAGACGGAGCTGGACATGTACTGGCTTAAGCAGGGGGACACGTCTGGCACTGCAGGATTTGAGTCCCTGGCGGTGTAGTGTGTTACTGATGGTAGGCTTTGTTACTTTGGTCCCAGCTCTCTGCAGGTCATTCACTAGGTCCCCCCGTGTGGGGTGAGATCTTGCGTGGATTCCCAGATCGAGGGAGATTATCAGTGGTCTTGTATGTCTTCCATTTCCTAATAATTGCTTCCACAGTTGATTTCTTCAAACCAAGCTGCTTACCTATTGCAGATTCAGTCTTTCCAGCCTGGTGCAGGTCTACAATTTTGTTTCAGGTGTCCTTTGACAGCTCTTTGGTCTTGGCCATAGTGGAGTTTGGAGTGTGTCTGTTTGAGGTTGTGGACACGTGTCTTTTATACTGATAACAAGTTCAAACAGGTGCCATTAATACAGGTAACGAGTGGAGGACAGAGGAGCCTCTTAAAGAAGAAGTTACAGGTCTGTGAGAGCCAGAAATCTTGCTTGTTTGTAACCAAATACTTATTTTCCACCATAATTTTGAAGTGTACCTATGATGAAAATTACAGGCCTCTCTCGTCTTTTTAAGTGGGAGAACTTGCACAATTGGTGGCTGACTAAATACTTTTTTGCCCCACTGTATGTATAAAATATACATATATATGTAGAATATTTGAACGTCACAAAAAACGATCCCTTTCGACAACGGGGAGATGTTACTGATGTGCTTTTGTGTCTGCCTTTGACGTAAAAACAAGTTTTGGACTTATTTTAAGTTTAAGGACGTGTGTAGGTCACATTCTGTATCATACAGCGATGAAGGTTATATATTTACAACCACCTGCTCGATAGGAATCCAGTGATGTCTGTGTCTTCAGTGTCATAGAACTGTGTAGTTTTTTGTGTTCTGACTTATAAAACAGGATTACGATTGGCTCAGATTAACCCTAACCAATCTAGTTAAAACTGGCCTCAGATTATTGAACATAATGAATAAAATAGGTAATGTAAACATATCAGTAATTACCACTAAGCCTTACAACATCATTTGTTTTAAAATCACACCAAGCTTGTTAAAACTGGTAACAGGTTATTGAGGGATCTGATTTAACCTCCTAGCAAGAGTTGTGGAGGTTTCATTCAGGTCTGTATTTAAATAAACCCTCTGTCTTTGGCAGGAGAAAGACCAGATTCGGAGAAACCAGAGACGTCCAAACCGGCAAAACAACACGACTGTTCCCGCTGTGGAAAGAGTTTTACAGAGTTAGGCAACATGAAAAGGCATGAAAGGACACACACAGGTGAGAAGCCTCATCAATGCTCTCACTGTGGAAAGACTTTTACTGAGTTATGGAGCCTGAAAACACATGAGAGAATACACACAGGGGAGAAGTTATACTACTGCTCCCAGTGTGGAAAGAGTTTTACCCGGTCAGGGCACATGAAAGAACATAAGAGAACACACACAGGGGAGAAGCCTTACCTCTGTTCCCAGTGTGGGAAGCGTTTTACCCACTTATGTAATCTGAAAACACATGAGAGATTACACACAGGGGAAAAGCCTTACCACTGCTCCCAGTGTGGAAAGAATTTTACCCGGTCAGGGCACATGAAAGAACATAAGAGAATGCACACATTGGAGAAGCCTTACCTCTGTTCCCAGTGTGGAAAGAGTTTTACCCACTTATGTAACCTGAAAACACATGAGAGGTTACACACCGGGGAGAAGGATTATGAATGCTCTCCGTGTGGGTTGAGGTTTACCACTTTAGGGTACCTGAAATCACATGAGCGAACACACACAAGAGAGAAGCCTTTCCACTGCTCACAGTGCAGAGAAATTTTCACCCAGTTAGGGAGCCTGAAAAGGCATGAAAGGACACACACAGTTGAGAAGCCTCATCATTGCACTCACTGTGGGAAGACTTTTACCCAGTTAGGGAGCCTGAAAAGACATGAGAGAATACACACAGGAGAAAAGCCTCATCATTGCACTGACTGTGGGAAGACGTTTACCCAGTTAGGGGGCCTGAAAATGCATGAGAGAATACACACAGGGGAGAAGCCTTACTGCTGCCCCCAGTGTGGAAAGAGTTTTACCCGGTCAGAGCACATGAAAGAACATAAGAGAACACACACAGGGGAGAAGCCTTATTGCTGCTTCCAGTGTGGAAAGAGTTTTACCTACTTATGTAACCTGAAAACACACGAGAGAATACACACAGGGGAGAAGCCTTACCACTGCTCCCAGTGTGGAAAGGGTTTTAACCAGTTAGGGGTCCTGAAACGGCATGAGAGAAAACACACAGGAGATAAGGATGTAGGATGTTGAACTGTAGAACATTGGATGGATATAGGACAGATATAGCCTCTGAACAGTAGGATATAGGACAGATATAGCCTCTGAACAGTAGGATATAGGACAGATATAGCCTCTGAACAGTAGGATGAAGGACAGGTGATGGCTGAACAGTAGGATATAGGACAGATATAGCCTCTGAACAGTAGGATATAGGACAGATGCTGGATGAACAGTAGGATATAGGACAGATATAGCCTCTGAACAGTAGGATATAGGACAGATATAGCCTCTGAACAGTAGGATATAGGACAGATATAGCCTCTGAACAGTAGGATATAGGACAGATATAGCCTCTGAACAGTAGGATATAGGACAGATATAGCCTCTGAACAGTAGGATATAGGACAGATATAGCCTCTGAACAGTAGGATATAGGACAGATATAGCCTCTGAACAGTAGGATATAGGACAGATATAGCCTCTGAACAGTAGGATATAGGACAGATATAGCCTCTGAACAGTAGGATATAGGACAGATATAGCCTCTGAACAGTAGGATATAGGACAGATATAGCCTCTGAACAGTAGGATATAGGACAGATATAGCCTCTGAACAGTAGGATATAGGACAGATATAGCCTCTGAACAGTAGGATATAGGACAGATATAGCCTCTGAACAGTAGGATATAGGACAGGTGCTGGCTGAACAGTAGGATATAGGACAGATATAGCCTCTGAACAGTAGGATATAGGACAGATGCTGGATGAACAGTAGGATATAGGACAGATATAGCCTCTGAACAGTAGGATATAGGACAGATATAGCCTCTGAACAGTAGGATATAGGACAGATATAGCCTCTGAACAGTAGGATATAGGACAGATATAGCCTCTGAACAGTAGGATATAGGACAGATATAGCCTCTGAACAGTAGGATATAGGACAGATATAGCCTCTGAACAGTAGGATATAGGACAGATATAGCCTCTGAACAGTAGGATATAGGACAGATATAGCCTCTGAACAGTAGGATATAGGACAGATATAGCCTCTGAACAGTGTATTTTCCATACTGCATGTATTATAGTGGATTTGTTTGCTGACTTCACAAAATAAATTTCCATGTAAATGGGCTAAGTCTAAATGTCGATGTAAATGGGCTAGGTCTAATTGTCGATGTAAATGGGCTAGGTCTAAATGTCGATGTAAATGGGCTAGGTCTAATTGTCGATGTAAATGAACTAAGTCTAAATGGGCTAAGTCTTAATGTCGGTGTAAATGGGCTAAGTCTAAATGTCGATGTAAATTGGCTAAGTCTACTGTATTTTGTATATCGTACTTTGCTCTCATTTTGAGAGAAATCAAATCCAGTTCGATTCCCAACTCAGTAACTCAGATCAGCTTTAATATTGAACATAGATTGTAACTCAGGCCTTGGGGAAGTTCTGCTTTAATATTGAACATAGATTGTAACTCAGGCCTTGGGGAAGTTCAGCTTTAATATTGAACATAGATTGTAACTCAGGCCTTGGGGAAGTTCTGCTTTAATATTGAACATAGATTGTAACTCAGGCCTTGGGGAAGTTCTGCTTTAATATTGAACATAGATTGTAACTCAGGCCTTGGGGAAGTTCAGCTTTAATATTGAACATAGATTGTAACTCAGGCCTTGGGGAAGTTCTGCTTTAATATTGAACATAGATTGTTGATTCCATCAATGTAATTGTCTGCATCATTTCCAATTTTGTAAATTAACAAAAATATAAACACAAAATGCATTAATTTCTAAGATTTGACTGATTTACAGAAAAAAAGTAAATTGAAATAAATTCTTTAGGCCCTAATCTATGGTTTTCACATGACTGGGAATAGTGCTATGCATCTGTTGGTCAACGATACCTTAAGAAAAAGGTAAGGGTATGGATCAGAAAACCAGTCAGTATTTAATGTGACCACCATTTGCCTAGAGTTGATCAGGCTTTTGATTGTGGCCTGTGGAATGTTGTCCCACTCCTCTTCAATGGCTGTGCAAAGTTGCTGGATATTAGCGGGAACTGGAACACGCTGTCATACACATCAATGCAGAGCATCCCAAACATGCTCAATGGGTGATATGTCTGGTGAGTATGCAGGCCATGGAAGAACTGGGACATTTTTTAGCTTCCAGGAATTGTGTCCAGATCGTTCTGACATGGGGCCGTGCATTATCATGCTGAAACATGAGGTGATGGAGGTGGATGAATGGCACGACAATGGGCCTCAGTATCTCGTCACGGTATCTCTGTGCGTTCAAATTGCCAACGATACAATCCAATTGTGTTCGTTGTCCGTAGCTTATGCCTGCCTATACCTTAACCCTACCACCACCATGGGACACTCTGTTCACAACATTGACATCAGTAAACCGCTCACTCACACAACACCATACATGTGAGGCCAGTTGGACGTACTGCCAAATTCTCTAAAACAACGTAGCTTATGGTAGAGAAATTAACATTAAATTCTTCTCTGGCAACAGCTCTGGTGGACATTCATGTAGTCAGCATGCCAATTGCACGCTCCCTCAACTTGAGACATCTGTATCATTGTGTGACAAATCGTCACATTTTAGAGTGGCCTTTTATTGCCCCCAGCACAAGGTGCAACTGTGTAATGATCATGTGATAAAATAATGTATATGTTGAAAGATAATGATAAAATAATTCCACTCTGAAACCTTATAACTGTATGAAATTGATAAGAATCATATAATTCTAATCTGACAATGTGTGTAGTTTTAGTCAGAATTAGGTTAAACAATGTATCTGTATAGTGGAAAAACACAGACTGTCTGAGCAAGGCGTAGCTTAGGATTTTAACTTGTATGTGGGTGCCTAGGAAAATACCGTAGAACAATTAAAACTGTGTTTGAACCGACCTGGCTAGGCCTCTGAGGAACCTATGAGAGCACAGGGAGTACTTCTCAAGGTTTCCCTAATCTCGGGGGAATGGAACTGTCGGCTGGGTAGTGATACACAGTGGTGAGAACTACGGAGAAGGATAAAACTCACCTACTGTTTGTGTGGAAGTATGTGAGTAGGATACCTACTGTTTCTGTGGATGTATGTGAGTAGGATACCTACTGTTTGTGTGGAAGTATGTGATCAGGATACCTACTGTTTGTGTGGAAGTATGTGATTAGGATACCTACTGTTTGTGTGGAAGTATGTGAGTAGGACACCTACTGTTTGTGTGGAAGTATGTGAGTAGGATACCTACTGTTTGTGTGGAAGTATGTGAGTAGGATACCTACTGTTTTTGTGGAAGTATGTGAGTAGGATACCTACTGTTTGTGTGGAACTATGTGAGTAGGATACCTACTGTTTCTGTGGAAGTATGTGAGTAGGATACCTACTGTTTGTGTGGAAGTATGTGATCAGGATACCTACTGTTTGTGTGGAAGTATGTGATTAGGATACCTACAGTTTGTGTGGAAGTATGTGAGTAGGATACCTACTGTTTGTGTGGAAGTATGTGATCAGGATACCTACTGTTTGTGTGGAAGTATGTGATTAGGATACCTACTGTTTGTGTGGAAGTATGTGATTAGGATACCTACTGTTTGTGTGGAAGTATGTGAGTAGGACACCTACTGTTTGTGTGGAAGTATGTGAGTAGGACACCTACTGTTTGTGTGGAAGTATGTGAGTAGGACACCTACTGTTTGTGTGGAAGTATGTGAGTAGGATACCTACTGTTTGTGTGGAAGTATGTGAGTAGGATACCTACTGTTTGTGTGGAAGTATGTGAGTAGGATACCTACTGTTTGTGTGGAAGTATGTGATCAGGATACCTACTGTTTGTGTGGAAGTATGTGATCAGGATACCTACTGTTTGTGTGGAAGTATGTGATCAGGATACCTACTGTTTGTGTGGAAGTATGTGATCAGGATACCTACTGTTTGTGTGGAAGTATGTGATCAGGATACCTACTGTTTGTGTGGAAGTATGTAATCAGGATACCTACTGTTTGTGTGGAAGTATGTGATCAGGATACCTACTGTTTGTGTGGAAGTATGTGATCAGGATACCTACTGTTTGTGTGGAAGTATGTGATCAGGATACCTACTGTTTGTGTGGAAGTATGTGATCAGGATAAATACTGTTTGTGTGGAAGTATGTGATCAGGATACCTACTGTTTGTGTGGAAGTATGTGATCAGGATAAATACTGTTTGTGTGGAAGTATGTGATCAGGATACCTACTGTTTGTGTGGAAGTATGTTCGCAGCTATAAAATGGATGTCTTTGTAAAATGGACTTGAGAACGTTCTCTGAATAAACTGTACTATAAACTGTACCATCTTTTTGCATAAACTGAGTCTTTGCCTAATTATTATTAAACTCATGGTCTTACAGATCTTGGGTCAGAGCTATTGATTGTCATTTGTTATCATTGGGATTGAAAATTGTCATGACATCGTGCTGTTTAATCAGCTTTTTGACATCCCACATCGGTCAGGTGGAGAAATGCTCACTAACAGGGATGTAAACAAATGTGTGTGCAAAATTTGAGCAAAATAACACTTTTTTTTGTGTGTCTATGAAACCTTTCTGGGATCTTTTTTTATTTCATCTCGTGAAACATGGGAACAATGTTGGATTTATATGGTTGTTTTAGTGTAGATACAGAAAGCATTCAGACCCCTAGACATTTCCACAGTTTGTTACATTACAGCCTAATTCTAAATGGTTGTTTTAATGTAGATACAGTGCATTCTGAAAGCATTCAGACCCCTAGACATTTCCACAGTTTGTTACATTACAGCCTAATTCTAAATGGTTGTTTTAATGTAGATACAGTGCATTCTGAAAGCATTCAGACCCCTAGACATTTCCACAGTTTGTTACATTACAGCCTAATTCTAAATGGTTGTTTTAATGTAGATACAGTGCATTCTGAAAGCATTCAGACCCCTAGACATTTCCACAGTTTGTTACATTACAGCCTAATTCTAAATGGTTGTTTTAATGTAGATACAGTGCATTCTGAAAGCATTCAGACCCCTAGACATTTCCACAATTTGTTACATTACAGCCTAATTCTAAATGGTTGTTTTAGTGTAGATACAGTGCATTCTGAAAGCATTCAGACCCCTAGACAATTCCACCGTTAGTTACATTACAGCCTAATTCTAAAATCTGAAAAAAGTTTAATCTCACTCAATCTACACACAATACCCACACAATACCCAATAATGACAAAGCACTCATTCATGGGTTTTTCCTATTTAAAAAAAAATCATATTTTCTATATTGTAGAATAATAGTGAAGACATCACAACTATGAAATACCACATATGGAATCATGTAGTAACCCAAAAAAGTGTCCAACAAATCTAAATGTATTTTAGATTCTTAAAAGTAGCCACCCTTTGCCTTGATGACAGCTTTGCACACTCTTGGTGTTCTCTCAACCATCTTCACCTGGAATGCTTTTCCAACGGTCTTGAATGAGTTCCCACATATGCTGAGCACTTGTTGGCAGCTTTTCCTTCACTCTGCGGCCCGCCTCATCTCAAACCATCTCAATTGGGTTGAGGCCAGGGGATTGTGGAGGCCAGGTCATCAGATGCAGAACTCCATCACTCTCCTTCTTGGTAAAATAGCCCTTACGTGACACTTGGCATTCAGGCCAAAGAGTACAATCTTGGTTTCACCGGACCAGAGAATCTTGTTTCTCATGGTCTGAGAGTCTTTAGGTGCCTTTTGGCAAACTCCAAGCTGGCTGTCATGTGCCTTTTTACTGAGGAGTGGCTTCCGTCTGGCCACTCTACCATAAAGGCCTGATTGGTGGAGTGCTGCAGAGATGGTCGTCCTTCTGGAAGGTTCTCCCATCTCCACAGAGGAACTCTAGAGCTCTGTCAGAGTGACCATCGGGTTACCTCCCTGACCAAGGCCCTTCTCCCCCGGTTGCTCAGTCTAGCCAGGCGGCCAGCTCCGGGAAGAATGTTGGTGGTTCCAAACTTCTTCCATTAAAGAATGATGGAGGCCACTGTGTTCTTGGGGACCTTCAATGCTACAGAAATGTTTTGGTACACTTCCCCAGATCTGTGTCTGTGGCACAATCCTGTCTCAAAAGGAATATTTCACATCAAATATAGGCTACTTAAAGTTCAAGAGAGAACACACATTCTGTTTCTACACTTGTCTCATGTTTTTTACAATTTATAACTAGAATTGTGCTTTTGGTCATTCTCCTGTATATAGCCTCCACATTGTCTCTGTACTGGTACCCCCTGTATATAGCCTCCACATTGACTCTGTACTGGTACCCCCTGTATATAGCCTCCACATTGACTCTGTACTGGTACCTCCTGTATATAGTCTCCACATTGACTCTGTACTGGTACCCCCTGTATATAGTCTCCACATTGACTCTGTACTGGTACCTCCTGTATATAGCCTCCACATTGACTCTGTACTGGTACCCCCTGTATATAGTCTCCACATTGACTCTGTACTGGTACCCCCTGTATATAGCCTCCACATTGACACTGTACTGGTACCCCCTGTATATAGCCTCCATGTTGACTCTGTACTGGTACCCCCTGTATATAGCCTCCACATTGACACTGTACTGGTACCCCCTGTATATAGCCTCCACATTGACTCTGTACCGGTACCCCCTGTATATAGCCTCCATGTTGACTCTGTACTGGTACCCCCTGTATATAGCCTCCACATTGACACTGTACTGGTACCCCCTGTATATAGCCTCGTTATTGTTATTTTATTGTGTTACTTTTTTTTCTCTTTAGTTTATTTAGGAAACATTTTCTTACCTCTTATTTTTCTTAACTACATTGTTGGCTTGTCAGTAAGCATTTAACGGTAACGTCTACACCTGTTGTATTCATGTGACAAATAACATTTGATTTGAACTAAATATGGAGTATGTCAGTTTCAATGTTACGGTCTGTAATTAAAATATATTTTTCAAATTCAGGTTGTCTGTTTATCTGCGTCATTCCTTGATCATTCCTTTTTCCCTCAGAACAGACTCAATTCGTCAGGGCATGGACTCAACAAGGTGTCAAAAAGCGCCCATGTTGACTCCAATGCTTCCCACAATTGTGTCAAGTTGGCTGGATGTCCTTTGGGTGCAGTGGAGGCTCCTCAGAGGAGGAAGGGGAGAACCATCGTCCTCAGTTATTTTCAGAAAAATAAAAATGGTTGAATATTTACAAGTTGTTCTTTTTAGATAAAACTATACTAAATACAATCACATCACCAAATAATTGATTAAAACATACTATTTTGCATCCTCTGGGTACATTGACTTCAATACAAAACCTACGAGGCTCATGGTTCTCAAGCCCTTCCATAGACTTACACAGTAATTATGACAACTTCCGGAGGATGTCCTCCAACCTATCAGAGCTCTTGCAGCATGATCTGACATGTTGTCCACCCAATGAAAGGATCAGAGAAGGAATCTAGTACTGAAAGCATACGCTACAGCTAGCTAGTACTGCAGTGCATAACATGTGGTAAGTAGTTGACTAAAAGAGAGAGAAAAACAATAGTTGAACAATTTTGAACAAAATGAAGGAGAAGCGAGAGAGAGAGATTTCGTCAATTAATTTCCACTTTCATTTTCTCTTACTTAGCTAGCAAATGCAGCTATCTAGTTTAACCTACTGAAACACCCTGCTCAAACAGAGGGATGTTATGTTAGCTAGCTGGCTATGACTATCCAACACAACACTGAAACTCTTCCTAGTCAAGGTAAGCTTTTGGTTTTACTAATTTATTGCCACCGGGGTCCGCCAATGTAAATGCTAAACTGCTTACTGACTGTACACTGTAACGTTACTGCATGATTGTAGCATGTTTACTAACGAGTTAGTTCTATTAGCTCTGTTGACTATGATGTTATTTTAGCTAATATGGTGACAACAATGTAAGCTGTGTGTTTCAGTCATGATATGGTTTGACTTGTGAATTCGTTCTGCCGATTCTGTGAACAAACGTTTTCTTAAACGAAACAAAACCGGGATTAACATACCTGAATTTGTCCAATAGAATCTCTATTTCAGCTAGATGCAGGCGAGAGTGTGCAAGGCGGTATTGAATGTGTCACTGTCTGTCTATGTGTCACTGTCTGTCATCGCAAATGTTTCTCTCGACTAGTGTGCACCTACATTCTAAACTTTCATTCATAGGCCAGGTTGTAGCAATCTCATGATGGTTATAGGGGAAATGTTAGTATCATGTAGCAGTCTAAACCTATCGCTGTTACATTGAACAGGGTGACTGGATTATGAATTACAGTCATCCAATATGCTGTAATAGAAAGAAGGCCATGCTCATGAAAACAAATAGTCCAGATTGATCTTCAACGGCAGTGACCGCCACTGTTTGGGTGGTGGACCACTCTTGGTACACATGGGAAACTGTAGCGTTGCAGTTCTTGACACAAACTGGGGCGCCTGGCACCCACTCCCATACCCTGTTCAAAGACAAATATTTTGTCTTCCCCATTCACCCTCTGAATGGCACACATACACAATCCATGTCTCATTTTTCTTAAAAATCCTTATTTAACCTGTCCTCCCCTCCCCCTCATCTGGATTTAACTAGTGACATCAATAAGGGATCATAGCCTTCACCTGGATTCACCTGGTCAGTCTAAGTCATGGAAGGAGCAGGTGTTCTTAATGTTTTGTAGACTCAGTGTAAAGCACTACAGTTAATCAAGTGCTATTTGCATGTGATGCATTTGCTCTATTGTGTCCAGCAGGGCAAGTAGTTCTGACATCATAATACACCCTTCTGATAATCAAGTGATATTTGGAATGTCTGGGTGGTTCTATATGATGTCATAATACACCCCTCTGATAATCAAGGGCTATTTGCATGTGATGCATTTGTTCTGTTGTTTACAGGATGCTTTGTATCGTATAGAGCGTGGCTTTAAGGGAAAAGTATGGTCACATCTAATAAAAACGAATGTGAAAAATGAACAGAGTATTAACACAATGTGTATTAACCCGCTACCTATTCGTAGAAGTATTTATTAATCATCTACATATTCATATTAAGCTTCTACGTCTGTGTACAGAAACGTATTATTTGTAAGACGTAAGAGAAAATATATCAGCTTATTGTTAAATTATTATGACGTTTTTTCCAATACAGAAAGTGTTGTAACTTTTGTTTCCAAACTGCGTTACCCACTCCAGCAGCAGATGGCGATGAGCGTCTTTCGGGTGATGCTTCTTGCGTGACGTATAATGGATGGGACGCTTCTTCAGGAACAACAACACGGCTACTCTTTCAACCACCTCGGTAGCTTGCTAGCCAACATAAAACTGTCTAACTATCTAACTTAAAACCGAAATATTGACGCTTTAGACCACGGTTTTGTACGTTAGCTAATCTCAGTGTTTTAAACACAATTATTATGTTGACGTATCTACTGGTTAACTTTAACCTAATTTGCTTGTTCAATTTGCAAACTTGTTAAAGATTGATACTGAGCCTAGCACTAGGCTAGACGCTAATGCTAACTAGCATCCCTGACCATGAGCTCATTAAACTACTCATTCCCTGCTAAAGAAGAGGATGTCTACTGGACGGAGAAAGAACCTCTGGGGCTGAACATTGTCGTGAAAGAAGAAGAAGAAGAGGGTGTTACAGTGAAAGGAGAGAAAGAACCTTTCAGAATGAAAAAGGAGGAAGAGGAGGCTGTTATAGGGAAAGAAGAGGAAGAACATTTTGGAGTGGAAGAGAGGATAGAGGCTGTCACAGTGGAAAAGGAAGAGGAAGACGCTTTCAGAATGAAAAAGGAGGAAGAGGAGACTATCACATTGAAAGAAGAAGAGGAGGATGTTACCTTGAAAAAATATAAAGAACATTTAGTAGTGAAAGAGGGGATAGAGGCAGCCAGAGTGGAAGAGGGGATAGAGGCAGCCAGAGTGGAAGAGGGGATAGAGGCAGCCAGAGTGGAAGAGGGGAAAGAGGCAGCCAGAGTGGAAGAGGGGATAGAGGCAGCCAGAGTGGAAGAGGAGGATGTTATAGGGGGGAAAGAGGAAGAACCTTTTAGAGAGGAAGAGGATGCTATCTCAATAAAGGTGAAGGAGGAAGACGTTTTTGGAGTGAAAGAGGAAGAGACAGAATATCAGATTAACACCAGTGAGTACTGTCTTCAACAGGGACACAAACTATGCAGTTGTTGAACTATAATATATTTAAAAATCATGATGAATGTGGTCATTTTAGGCCCTGTTTAGACATATTCATGCCTCTTGTAAGACTCTGTGGTTGCAATAGAAGATCATAAGTTCACCATCTGTTTGATGTTCTCATTCACACAGGAGAGAGACATGACTATTGTGGATCCTCTGGGGAGCCTCAACAACATCCTGATGCTGACGAGGCAGAGAAGAGTCTCTCCAGATCAGAGCACCAGATGGTATAGCTTGGTCTGGTCTAGCATACAGCTTGCTCTATCTGGGCCTGGGCTGTGTTTCTGTTAAGCACTTTATGTCAACAGTGACATCAGCATCCATAATGATATGTGTCTGTGTCCCCTCTTTATGGTTACCAGGACAACGCTAGCCCTTCCTCCCTCCCGGAGTCACCGTGTCGTGCCTCTCCCGGTAGCACCTTACTGCTGGGTATGAAGAGGTTGTCTGTGCTGCTGGTGGACTGCAGGAAAACAACGGGGCTGAGTGGAACTGTGAGAGGAGGAGAAGAGAAGAAAGGATCAGATTTGACACATCAAAGTAAGTGCTGTAGTTTAGTTTGAACAAATACAATAGATCTGCCCACTGGTATCTGTTACCAGGACAACCAGCAGAGTTCTGTTAATTCTGGGATCGAACCCGGGTCGGTAGTGACACCTCAATCACTGTGATGTAGTGCTTTAGGCCGCTGTTTGGCTGACGTTTAGGGACCGGTTGTTTGTCCTCAGGGGTTCCCCACGGCATCTGAGTCATTATGCTCGAAGTTGGAGAAAATGTATTTTATCTCATCCGGTAGGGTGGCGTTGGCGTGGCAACGTGACTCGTTTTTTATATATTTTTTGTATTCCGTGACCGTTAGAAGCGCCTGACACATTATGCGACTCACTAATAACATTTCTATCACTACTACCACATGGATAGACTGACTACTACCACATGGATAGACTGACTACTACCACATGGATAGACTGACTACTACCACATGGATAGACTGACTGCTACCACATGGACAGACTGACTGCTACCACATGGATAGACTGACTACTACCACATGGATAGACTGACTACTACCACATGGATAGACTGACTACTACCACATGGACAGACTGACTGCTACCACATGGACAGACTGACTACTACCACATGGATAGACTGACTACTACCACATGGACAGACTGACTACTATCACTACTACCACATGGACAGACTGACTACTATCACTACTACCACATGGACAGACTGACTACTATCACTACTACCACATGGACAGACTGACTACTACCACATGGACAGACTGACTACTATCACTACTATCACATGGACAGACTGACTACAACTACATGGACAGACTGACTAGTACCACATGGACAGACTTCAATAGTGTGTTTGTGTGGGGAGCAGGCTGTTTATTTAGTCAGGCTGTTTATTTAGTCAGGCTGTTTATTTAGTCAGGCTGTTTATTTAGTCAGGCTGTTTATTTAGTCAGGCTGTTTATTTAGTCAGGCTGTTTATTTAGTCAGGCTGTTTATTTAGTCAGACTGTTTATTTAGTCAGGCTGTTTATTTAGTCAGGCTGTTTATTTAGTCAGGCTGTTTATTTAGTCAGGCTGTTTATTTAGTCAGGCTGTTTATTTAGTCAGGCTGTTTATTTAGTCAGGCTGTTTATTTAGTCAGGCTGTTTATTTAGTCAGGCTGTTTATTTAGTCAGGCTGTTTATTTAGTCAGGCTGTTTATTTAGTCAGGCTGTTTATTTAGTCAGGCTGTTTATTTAGTCAGGCTGTTTATTTAGTCAGGCTGTTTATTTAGTCAGGCAATGCCCACATTATTCTGATATATTTTAGAATGTTAATTATGTGAACGTCAATGCATAATACCATTTTGTAGGCAAATTATAACAATAAAAATGATTGTTAAAAGGGTAATGCATATGTTTTTATCAGACTGACTACTATCACATTTTGGGGGGAGTTTTTATGCTTATAGACTATTACAACAATTACACATAAAAGGTTGAAAATTACAATGAAGTGCTTGAAAAAAGCCCTTAAGTTCTTGAATTCAACTTGCCAATGTCTGCATGAATTCCTGCGACTTTGCTCAGCCAAATGAAAGATAAAATAATCTGCTATTTAAATTATTCAGTTTCCTGGCATTTAGTTAGATCTTGTCCCCCGGACAGTAAATCTCAGTCTGCCGCTGGCAAATGTACCTGAATGTTCAACCCTGTGTGTGCGGTGCGTGTAGGGTCTCTTTGTCTACCACTTCGTGTAGCCGTTAGCAATGCTTATGTCTTCGTGTAGCCGTTAGCGATGGTTATGTCTTCGGGTAGCCATTAGCGATGCTTATGTCTTCGGGTAGCCGTTAGCGATGCTTATGTCTTCGGGTAGCCGTTAGCGATGCTTATGTCTTCGGGTAGCCGTCAGCGATGCTTATGTCTTCGTGTAGCCGTTAGCGATGCTTATGTCTTCGTGTAGCCGTTAGCGATGGTTATGTCTTCGGGTAGCCGTTAGCGATGCTTATGTCTTCGTGTAGCCGTTAGCGATGCTTATGTCTTCGTGTAGCCGTTAGCGATGCTTATGTCTTCGTGTAGCCGTTAGCGATGGTTATGTCTTCGTGTAGCCGTTAGCGATGCTTATGTCTTCGTGTAGCCGTTAGCGATGCTTATGTCTTCGTGTAGCCGTTAGCGATGGTTATGTCTTCGGGTAGCCGTTAGTGATGCTTATGTCTTCGTGTAGCCGTTAGCGATGGTTATGTCTTCGCGTAGCCGTTAGCGATGCTTATGTCTTCGTGTAGCCGTTAGCGATGGTTATGTCTTCGGGTAGCCGTTAGCGATGGTTATGTCTTCGTGTAGCCGTTAGCGATGGTTATGTCTTCGCGTAGCCGTTAGTGATGCTTATGTCTTCGTGTAGCCATTAGCGATGATAATGTCTTCGTGTAGCCATTAGCGATGCTTATGTCTTCGGGTAGCCGTTAGCGATGCTTATGTCTTCGTGTAGCCGTTAGCGATGGTTATGTCTTCGTGTAGCCGTTAGCGATGCTTATGTCTTCGTGTAGCCGTTAGCGATGCTTATGTCTTCGTGTAACCGTTAGCGATGATAATGTCTTCGGGTAGCCATTAGCGATGATAATGTCTTCGTGTAGCCGTTAGCGATGCTTCAGGTAGACGGAAAGACAATTAAAAAGTATCCTATGCCTACCTGGCAGAATCGTGATTATTTGCATCAATGCATTGGCCATTTTGTTTAGAAAATTCCCCGTCACAACTGCGCTACAGAAACACTGCTAGACAAACAAGGCTGTCTGGCTGGTGCCACTTGAATTAAAGGGTAACTACACATTCAGGTTTTCCCAGATTTCCCCTGATGTGGTTTAAGTTGTTGTGGGAATTAGAACATTCAATTCTGTTTTTCTATTGAAAAGTTTTTGAGAGAAAGAAAAAATGGGGGAAAATCAGTCCTCCTCACGTTTTTGTTTTGTTGTCGTGGTATCTCTTTTCTTTGCTGTTACGGTAAATAAATCTAAATCAATGTAAGAACACAGGGGAATGTTCATTTAAAAGATTGCTAGTCATTATTAGCCATTATAAATTATCACATTTAATTGAGGGAAACTGTATTTACTATCACTGTTGTGGTTGTCTCACCTAGCTACCTTAAGATGGATGCACTAACAAGTTGCTCTGGATAGTGACCATACTATTCCCTTAAAGCCACACAGTGTAAAATACATGGGTCATGTGAACAATGGAGCACATGCATCACATGCTAAGAGACAATGGAGCACATGCATCACATGCTAAGAGACAATGGAGCACATGCATCACATGCTAAGAACACTTGACTGTAAGTCTCTCTGGATAAGAGGGTCTGATAAATGACTAAAATGACAAATGTATGCTGAGATTTCATTCAGGTCTCCCTGTTTAACCACTCTGTTTGTATTTGGCAGAAGAGAGACCCGACTCAGAGAAACCAGAGACGTCTGAACCAGCGAGACGACACCACTGTTCCCAGTGTGGAAAGAGTTATACGCGTTTATGGAGCCTGAAAAACCACAAGAGAACACATGCAGGGAAGAAGCCTTATCACTGCTCTCAGTGTGGAAAGAGTTTTACCCGGTTAGGGAGCCTTGAAATACATAAAAGAATACACACAGGAGACAAGCCTTACCATTGCTTCCAGTGTGGAAAGAGATTTATCCAGTCAACACATCTGAACGAGCATAAGAGAATACACACAGGGGAAAAACCATTCCAATGCTCTCAGTGTGGAAGGACATTTTCCCGATCAGGGGACCTGAAATCTCATGAAAGAATACACACAGGGGTAAAGCCCTACCACTGTTCCCATTGTAAAAGTAGTTTTAGCTGGTCAGGGCAACTGAACGAGCACGAGAGAACACATACCGGGGTGAAGCCTTACCACTGCTCCCAGTGTGGAAAGAGTTTTACAAGGTTGGGGTCCCTTAAATCACATAAGATATATATACACACACACAAGAGACAAGCCCTATAACTACTCCCAGTGTGAAAATAAGTATTTATCATTAGGGGACATTTAAAAAAGCAAACACTCTGTAGAGAGGCCTTTCCAATGCTCTCAGTGTGGAATGGGATCTGAAAGCGCATAAGAGAATACACACGAGAGAAGCCATTCCAATGCTTGCCGTGTGGGAAGAGTTATACCCGGTAAGGGAATTTAGAAATTTATGAGACACACATGTAATCAAAATGTAGATTTCCAACCTAAATAGATATACCCAAAAGTAACTTCTATTCATGTGTAATTACATTATTCTGACATGCTAAAACTTGGTATATTTGGAAAGAAGACATCTGGGAGATTATGTTGAAATGATCAGAAGATAGGAGTTACAATAGTTCACAAGATCAAGCACACACAAAATACTTGTATTTTTTTTATTTTGGCCCCTGCTCAAGTTCAGAATACACAAGATCAAGCACACACAAAATACATTTTTTTATTTTTTATTTTGGCCCCTGCTCAAAAGATCAATGGAGGGCATTACCTCACCAGTTCTCCTATTACTATGATGTGATTAGCCCAGTTGGTGTTGTAATGTCCATGGGAGGAATTATGGTGTGTTATTTTTCTATCATTGTAAATTGTGAGAGATTGAGCTGACATTTATTATTTCATATATATTGTTAATTGGATTTATATTGAAATAATGCTCTCTTTCATCCTGTTTCCCTCTGTACACAGACCACTTGTATACTCTGGTTCATCATTAAAACTCCTACTGTTAGACTGAGCTTCTGTGCCTGTTATCACTCTTTGACCGGGTGCTCAAAAACCTCTATAAGCACATGGCTACTTAAAAACCTCTTAAGGATCGCCCCCTTTTGTTTTTTCAATTTTCGCCTAAAATGACATACCCAAATCTAACTGCCTGCCTTCTTGGTACCATTTGAAAGGAAACACTTTGAAGTTTGTGGAAATGTGAAATGAAGGTAGGAGAATATAACACATTAGATCTGGTAAAAGATAATACACAGAAAAAACAACAACTTTTTGTACCATCTTTGAAATGCAAGAGAAAGGCCATTCCAGCCCATGTGCAATTTAGATATTGGCCACTAGATGGCAGCAGCGTACATGCACAGTTTTAGTCTGATCCAATGAACCATTGCATTTCTGTAAAAAAAAAAATTGTATGAAGACTGCCAAAAATGTGCTTAGTTTGTTAATGAACTATTCATGTTCAAAACTGTGCACTCTCCTCAAACAATAGCATGGTATTCTTTCACTGTAACAGCTTCTGTAAATTAGACAGTGCAGTTAGATTAACAAGAATGACATGTCTATGTCCTGGGAAATGTTCTTGTTATTTACAACCTCATGCTAATCGCATTAGCCTATGTTAAATCAACCCACCAATCCTTAAGTTAATATGCATTTGCGCCTGGAGCATTTGACTGATTGGCGTTACACCATCAAGAGCAGTTTGAAGAAAGTGATTCTGGGCCACTGACCTGTGGACAGAAATGTTTATACTTGCACTATTCCTGCCTTATATTGTTTTACCTATGTGTTATAGCTACTGCTATAACAGCTATCTGAGCAGCTAACCGATCGCTGCAGCTGTACATAGTCCATCTGTAAATAGCCCACCCAATCTACCTACCTCATCCCCATACTGTTTTTATTTACTTTTCTGCTCTTTTGCACACCAGTATCTCTACTTGCACATCATCATCTGCTCATTTATCACTCCAGTGTTAATCTGCTAAATTGTAATTCTTCGCTACTATGGCCTATTTATTACCTACCTCCTCATGCCTTTTGCACACACTGTATATAGACTTTATTTTTTTCTACTGCGTCATTAACTTGTTAATTGTGTTATTGGCTTGTTTATTGTTTATTCCATGTTTATTCCATGTGTAACTCTGTGTTCTTGTCTGTGTCACACTGCTGTGCTTTATCTTGGCCAGGTCGCAGTTGTAATTGAGAACTTGTTCTCAACTGGCCTACCTGGTTAAATAAAGGTGTTCTCAACTGGCCTACCTGGTTAAATAAAGGTGTTCTCAACTGGCCTACCTAGTTAAATAAAGGTGTTCTCAACTGGCCTACCTGGTTAAATAAAGGTGTTCTCAACTAGCCTACCTGGTTAAATAAAGGTGTTCTCAACTAGCCTACCTGGTTAAATAAAGGTGTTCTCAACTGGCCTACCTGGTTAAATAAAGGTGTTCTCAACTGGCCTACCTGGTTAAATAAAGGTGTTCTCAACTAGCCTACCTGGTTAAATAAAGGTGTTCTCAACTAGCCTACCTGGTTAAATAAAGGTGTTCTCAACTGGCCTACCTGGTTAAATAAAGGTGTTCTCAACTGGCCTACCTGGTTAAATAAAGGTGTTCTCAACTGGCCTACCTGGTTAAATAAAGGTGTTCTCAACTGGCCTACCTGGTTAAATAAAGGTGTTCTCAACTAGCCTACCTGGTTAAATAAAGGTGTTCTCAACTAGCCTACCTGGTTAAATAAAGGTGTTCTCAACTGGCCTACCTGGTTAAATAAAGGTGTTCTCAACTAGCCTACCTGGTTAAATAAAGGTGTTCTCAACTGGCCTACCTGGTTAAATAAAGGTGTTCTCAACTAGCCTACCTGGTTAAATAAAGGTGTTCTCAACTAGCCTACCTGGTTAAATAAAGGTGTTCTCAACTAGCCTACCTGGTTAAATAAAGGTGTTCTCAACTAGCCTACCTGGTTAAATAAAGGTGTTCTCAACTAGCCTACCTGGTTAAATAAAGGTGTTCTCAACTAGCCTACCTGGTTAAATAAAGGTGTTCTCAACTGGCCTACCTGGTTAAATAAAGGTGTTCTCAACTAGCCTACCTGGTTAAATAAAGGTGTTCTCAACTAGCCTACCTGGTTAAATAAAGGTGTTCTCAACTAGCCTACCTGGTTAAATAAAGGTGTTCTCAACTAGCCTACCTGGTTAAATAAAGGTGTTCTCAACTAGCCTACCTGGTTAAATAAAGGTGTTCTCAACTGGCCTACCTGGTTAAATAAAGGTGTTCTCAACTAGCCTACCTGGTTAAATAAAGGTGTTCTCAACTAGCCTACCTGGTTAAATAAAGGTGTTCTCAACTGGCCTACCTGGTTAAATAAAGGTGTTCTCAACTGGCCTACCTGGTTAAATAAAGGTGTTCTCAACTGGCCTACCTGGTTAAATAAAGGTGTTCTCAACTAGCCTACCTGGTTAAATAAAGGTGTTCTCAACTGGCCCACCTGGTTAAATAAAGGTGTTCTCAACTGGCCTACCTGGTTAAATAAAGGTGAAATAAATAAAAACATTTAGCTCTACCAAGAAGTTACTGGATGATAAATCATGGTTGCTTTGCATTTGTACATTTGAATGTTTATAATTTAACATCAAGTCATTTATATATATTTGTATATTTGAATGTCTATCTCTTTTTCTTAACAGGTGCATCACGATTCTGTCTGTCTGTCTGTCTGTCTGTCTGTCTGTCTGTCTTCGCTATACAGTCATTTTATTGAACTATGTAAATAAAATGTTCACGTGCTCATAAAACGTGCATGTTGTTTGGGACCGACGTTAGTCTGGTGTCTCACCTCAGACCTGCCTACCATGGGTTACCCTACCAGTAGTCTTATAGACTACAGACAATATCGCTCTGAGGGTCCTCAACACTACCATGGGTTACCCTACCAGTAGTCTGATAGACTACAGACAATATAGCTCTGAGGGTTCTCAACACTACCATGGGTTACCCTACCAGTAGTCTTATAGACTACAGACAATATAGCTCTGAGGGTCCTCAACACTACCATGGGTTAGCCTACCAGTAGTCTGATAGACCACAGACAATATCGCTCTGAGGGTCCTCAACACTACCATGGGTTACCCTACCAGTAGTCTGATAGATCACAGACAATATCGCTCTGAGGGTCCTCAACACTACCATGGGTTACCCTACCAGTAGTCTGATAGACCACAGACAATATCGCTCTGAGGGTTCTCAACACTACCATGGGTTACCCTACCAGTAGTCTGATAGACCACAGACAATATCGCTCCACCAAACGGCTGGTACCCGGCCAATTTGCAGGGCCCGAGTTGAGTCCGAGAAGGCAACTGAAACAGAGGAGATAAATAATTAGAGAATATTGAAAAATGATAGCCATCGCCTAACCTTCATATGCATTTAATGTAGAGGCGGGAAAATAAAATAGTAAGGTGGAGGACATGAACACTAACAACATACCGTTGGAGAGAGTCTTTTCCAAGGATAATGGACGACTTCCCCTTCGTTGTTTTGAACCGCCCCTGAACGATCCTCTCCTGGTGTCGGGCAGGGTAGATCAAGCGCTGTTTGTCGAAGTCTGGCAGCACCAGCCACAGTGCCACCAGACCGTCTACCCTGCGGTCCGACAACCCCTGACAGTTCCTCACCCCCACCAAGGCCCTGGCAAGCCTGCGGACATGCTGGTAGCCTGGCATTGCATCAGGGCCTTTAGTCTCCTCCTGAAGATAAAGAGATAATGTCCTACATTTAGGGGTAACACTTAAGATGTTTCTACAAAGGAAATAGATGTTATTTTACATTGTGTAACTAACAGAAAATCACACTGATGGATTCTTTTAAAATGAAACTCTTGTGTTGTGAGCTTTCTAAAATGTTTGCACTCAGCCGATGGCATCCTTGTTATTAAACACCCCAAACTTGTCTTGAGTTTGTCTCAATTCCTTATTTAAAAGAGGTTGCAATAGCATGTATTTTTTTACCAACACAAAAGGTCAAGTATAATTACCTCTGAATCAGAGGAGTGGTCAGGGTGAGGAGAACTGTGTCGACCAGGGGCCTCAGGAGAGGTTCCGTCTTCATGGGCGGTGGGACTGGATGGCCCAGACCTGGGTGCGTCAGCGGGTTCCCCTGACAGAGGTGCCGCTGAGCTGGAGGACAGGGCGCTCATACAAGGGACATGAGGGATGTGGACTGTCGGGTCTACATCCTCCTCCTGAAAGCCTCCTCGTCGAGCTGCTCGACGGCGGCTGCCTCTTTCGGAAGGTCAGGGTCCCCGCTGACATCCTGCAGCACTCTGCCAGTCTGCGAGTACAGGTACTCCACTCCGAGGAGTTCCCCTATGAAATAAAAAAAATTAAAAGCAGAGTAGAGAAGTGTTAATGGGATGTAATTAATGCAACTGATGTAAATGTTCATTCTCTTACTTTGACTTACCTGTGTACTCGCTAGGCTTGGAGTCGTCCTTACCTGTGTACTCGCTAGGCTTGGAGTCGTCCTTACCTGTGTACTCGCTAGGCTTGGAGTCGTCCTTACCTGTGTACTCGCTAGGCTTGGTGTAGTCCTTAATCTGTTCCTTGCCAAGCACCCTTTGGCTGCTAAGTTTAAGGATGTGCTGCAGGTGGCCACTGTAACAGAGCAGGGGCTGCCTGTTCTTTCCCTCCACTGCTGCCTGCGCACGGTCCTCGTTCCACCTCACCAGTCCATCCAACAGGAATGCCTGGAAATGCATTGCATTTGCCCTGGTACCTGAGAGAACAATGCATGATTAGGGTGGGAGAGCTGTTGCTGTTAACATTAAACATTAAGCTCCACAATGACAATTACCTGGGATGAACCGGTTGAGGTGGAGATGGAATGACGAAACCTCTGCCTCGGTGAGGCCGACCATCCCGTGCTTCCCCTCCAGCTCAGACCTCTTGGCCTCCAGCAGTCGGCAGACATCGCCTGCATCCCACTCAAAGATGCAGGCTGACAGCTGCCGCATGAAGGGACCGTAGAGCTGGTGGCTCTCAGTGGTGACACCTGACGCGAACCGCCGCATCAGGTGCCAGATGTCCAGCCGAACCACCAGCTGGTCCCAGTCATTGTACATGGCAGCTGTCTTTGATCCGCCGAAGCTGGAGCAGCAGTCTCGGTCCACGTACATGAGCTGGGGGGGCGCCACCCCGGCGAGCCGGTACCGTTCCATGAGACCAGCCGCCATGGGGAGCAGGCCCTCGCTCTCACCGGCAGTGAGGACACTGACGAGGACCTGCCCATGCTCGTTACCGACGTTGGTAACCCAGGCGGCTGTGTCTGCAGCGGTACCCGCAAGCTTTTTAGTCACCTGGAGACCAATACACAAAGACAGAAAGGTAAAGACATTATTTAAATATAGATATAAAAAAATCAGACATGACTCATCTTCACATTTTTAAGTGAAAACTCACCTTCTTGGTAGAGTCCATCTTTAAGATGGACCCAAAGACGGAGGTGACCCTGGCCTTCACCTCGTCCAGCCGCGATAGCACGTCATGGCTGTAGACTGTCAGAAGCCAGACGGGTGAGGGCACCGGGGGCATCTCCGGTGGATCAGTGAACTGCCGCCCAATGTCTAACGCCAGAAACTGCTTGCACTCGTACCGTATACAACTCCGCATCCAGGACTCGCTGTGACTTTCACACAGCTTGCTGTAGGTCTGTGACGCACTGTTCCCCAAAGTGCGCGACCTCAGCATCCTCACAACCCGCAGGTCACAGAACAGCCTAGAGAGAGAGAGAGAGAGAAAGCATATGAATGACATGCATTCATTTAACTTCATTACTAACTAACAAAACCTTGTGAACTTACTTGTATGTCAATATTGCTGGAAACTGGCAGCGATGCCGAGAGTCCAGCTGACTGACAAGGTCCTGCGACCTTCTTCTTACACCTGCCGCATTCCAGGTACTCAGTGGCCATGAGATACCAGCGGTCGATGTCCAAGACCCTCCGGATGGTCTTGTAGAGCCCAGCCTTGCACAGTGTGCCTCTGCACCCAGACTGGGGACATGCCAGCTTGTATGTCCATATACATACGGGCACCCAAAGGAACAGCTGACATGTGAAGAAGGGGTCGGGGGGATGCGGGCGGATGATTGTAGATCGGCCGCGGTTGGGGAGGGTTCCACCACGTGACCAGGTCAGTGGTGAGTGTCGACTTCCCAAAGCTGTTCCTGGTGAACAGCGTGCGGCCGATCCACTGCTGCTGCTCCTTGGTGAGAGATGAACGCCAACTCTCTGGAAGCAGCAGCTGAGTGAGAGGAGAGAGTGATGGGGGAGAAGGGATGGTAATGTTTCAGAGAAACGGACAGGGAGAGAGTATGCAGGAGACAAGACAACTGTGTCCAATGTTTAATATCTTAACAATGTGGAGTAATTACAGTTGATGAATTTACCTCAGCACTTTCTGAGGCGGGCCTTGGAGGCAGGAAGGACTGCCGGGGCAAATCCTCCTCTTCGCTCCTCCCTAGTAGGGCAGGAGCAGGGGCCGGGTCAGGAACCGGGGCAGGGACCGGGGCTCGGTCATTTGGAGGCAGAGGCCGAGGGAGCGATGGGTGGAGCTGTAGGGCTACGGCTTTTGCAGTGACAGAAATAAATAGGTTAAATTAATGAATAAATGCTTGCATGAATGAACAGACATATTACAAATGTAGATTTTTTTATTTTTTTATTTTTTTATTTCACCTTTATTTAACCAGGTAGGCTAGTTGAGAACAAGTTCTCATTTGCAACTGCGACCTGGCCAAGATAAAGCATAGCAGTGTGAGCATACAACAAAGAGTTACACATGGAGTAAACAATTAACAAGTCAATAACACAGTAGAAAACAAAGGGGGGGTCTATATACAATGTGTGCAAAAGGCATGAGGAGGTAGGCAAATAATTACAATTTTGCAGATTAACACTGGAGTGATAAAAGATCAGATGGTCATGTACAGGTAGAGATATTGGTGTGCAGAAGAGCAGAAAAGTAAATAAATAAAAACAGTATGGGGATGAGGTAGGTGAAAAGGGTGGGCTATTTACCAATAGACTATGTACAGCTGCAGCGATCGGTTAGCTGCTCAGATAGCTGATGTTTGAAGTTGGTGAGGGAGATAAAAGTCTCCAACTTCAGCGATTTTTGCAATTCGTTCCAGTCACAGGCAGCAGAGTACTGGAACGAAAGGCGGCCAAATGAGGTGTTGGCTTTAGGGATGATCAGTGAGATACACCTGCTGGAGCGCGTGCTACGGATGGGTGTTGCCATCGTGACCAGTGAGCTGAGATAAGGCGGAGCTTTACCTAGCATAGACTTGTAGATGACCTGGAGCCAGTGGGTCTGGCGACGAATATGTAGCGAGGGCCAGCCGACTAGAGCATACAAGTCGCAGTGGTGGGTGGTATAAGGTGCTTTAGTGACAAAACGGATGGCACTGTGATAGACTGCATCCAGTTTGCTGAGTAGAGTGTTGGAAGCCATTTTGTAGATGACATCGCCGAAGTCGAGGATCGGTAGGATAGTCAGTTTTACTAGGGTAAGCTTGGCGGCTTGAGTGAAGGAGGCTTTGTTGCGGAATAGAAAGCCGACTCTTGATTTGATTTTCGATTGGAGATGTTTGATATGAGTCTGGAAGGAGAGTTTGCAGTCTAGCCAGACACCTAGGTACTTATAGACGTCCACATATTCTAGGTCGGAACCATCCAGGGTGGTGATGCTAGTCGGGCATGCAGGTGCAGGCAGCGACCGGTTGAAAAGCATGCATTTGGTTTTACTAGCGTTTAAGAGCAGTTGGAGGCCACGGAAGGAGTGTTGTATGGCATTGAAGCTTGTTTGGAGGTTAGATAGCACAGTGTCCAAAGACGGGCCGAAAGTATATAGAATGGTGTCGTCTGCGTAGAGGTGGATCAGGGAATCGCCCGCAGCAAGAGCAACATCATTGATATACACAGAGAAAAGAGTCGGCCCGAGAATTGAACCCTGTGGCACCCCCATAGAGACTGCCAGAGGACCGGACTGCATGCCCTCCGATTTGACACACTGAACTCTGTCTGCAAAGTAATTGGTGAACCAGGCAAGGCAGTCATCCGAAAAACCGAGGCTACTGAGTCTGCCGATAAGAATATGGTGATTGACAGAGTCGAAAGCCTTGGCAAGGTCGATGAAGACGGCTGCACAGTACTGTCTTTTATCGATGGCGGTTATGATGTCGTTTAGTACCTTGAGTGTGGCTGAGGTGCACCCATGACCGGCTCGGAAACCAGATTGCATAGCGGAGAAGGTTCGGTGGGATTCGAGATGGTCAGTGACCTGTTTGTTGACTTGGCTTTCGAAGACCTTAGATAGGCAGGGCAGGATGGATATAGGTCTGTAACAGTTTGGGTCCAGGGTGTCTCCCCCTTTGAAGAGGGGGATGACTGCGGCAGCTTTCCAATCCTTGGGGATCTCAGACGAGATGAAAGAGAGGTTGAACAGGCTGGTAATAGGGGTTGCGACAATGGTGGCAGATAGTTTCAGAAATAGAGGGTCCAGATTGTCAAGCCCAGCTGATTTGTACGGGTCCAGGTTTTGCAGCTCTTTCAGAACATCTGCTATCTGGATTTGGGTAAAGGAGAACCTGGAGAGGCTTGGGCGAGGAGCTGCGGGGGGGGCGGAGCTGTTGGCCGAGGTTGAAGTAGCCAGGCGGAAGGCATGTGATAACAGTGATTAAGTTAATAGCCCAATTCCAACATGCCCAGATGAATATCAATCAGTGATAGGATGTAACAAAATAATTAAATGAGTGTTGGTCAAGTTTGAGTGTAAAACTTACACTTATTAAAATGGAAAATAGAAAGTCATGATTACGTGACATACAGGATGACAGCTACATGCAGGATGACAGCCACATACAGGATGACAGCTACATACAGGATGACAGCTACATGCAGGATGACAGCCACATACAGGATGACAGCTACAGTGGCAAGGTAAGATATTTAACAGTGCATACATGCAGTGACTCTCCTCTAAAACCCAGATGACTCTTACCAATACATTTCCTTGGGCTGATGGGAAAAATATTTAAAATACTTTAATACATGTCAGCAAACACTTGAACTGAATAATTATCAAATGTCCTAAGTCAATTAATAGTGATGTAAAAACATACATGTGTCTATGTCAGCAGCTGCTTTGACCAGCTCTGCGTCTGATAGATCTGTTGGCGGCAGTGCTGGTCGAGGGAAAGACACCCCTATTTCACGTGGAGAGAGAAAGGATTGTGAGCTACACAGCTTATCGAATTTTTTAAATTTTTATCTTACATGTGAAACGAGACACTCACCTTGAACTGCTGAGAAGCAATGAGTTTCTTCATCTTCGCCTGCAGTTCACCTGGGGCGAGAGAGCGCCTCGAAAGGAACGCAGAGATCGCAGGACGAAGAGGCCTTTGAAAACAAAACAGCAAATATGTCACCATTTCCAACTGTGTGGAACTATAGAATTATATTTTCCTTTAAAATATGTAACACTTACGTAGCCGCGCTGTTGGGCCAGGTGTTACTGGCGGGGCTGGTGCTGGCTGCGGCGGGCCTGGCCACAGCAGCTACCCCCTCCTGGTCTCTGCGCTGAATGTAATCAATCAAGGCGGCCATCGCACTCCCAGGATAACGGGGTGTCTGCGTCCTCATGCTCCTGACATATCTGTGTGAGACAGCAGAGGGAACGTTTCAGATGTAAAATGTTGCATAAAACACACTGAGATGAACATAGAAAACACAAAAGACGCTCGCCCCTTACTTTATCCTGTCTGCACCCGTAGCCTCATACAGGTCCTGCAGCGTGTCCCACTTGTACTTCCCAATGCCGACAAGGGCCTTGCCCTCCTGGCCTGAAATCAGCACGTGAACCAATTAACTGTCAGAGCAAAAGAGTTACATCTTACATACAATGAGAAGAATCAAACAAACTCACCTGGCTGGGAGGACAGGACTTTAGCTTCCTCGTGTGCCCGGTTGAACCTGACCATCTCAGCGAAGGCCGGATAGGCGCACGAGAAGCGAGTCAAGGCGTCCTTGTTGGCCATCAGGGGATGCTGGGAAACACTGCGCTCTCGCTCCCTCTCCTTCTGATGCACCGTTACCAGGTGCACCATGTAGCCCACGTCGTTCTCCATCATCCACTTGAAGGTCTGACCCCGGTACTTGCCGAACTGAACCGTGCACCGGCTCAGGACGACCATCTCTGCACCGGGGTCACCTCCCTCGGAGACGACACGGGCTCGAGCCTCTGCTTCCACTTCCTCCCACTTCTTAGCCCTCACAGGAGGGCCCTGGGCACCAGAAGCAGGGGGGCCGTCAGCGGCCACTTTAACTGCCTGCGGTGTGGCCTTGAGGACCAACTCCTGTGAGGGCGTGAACCGGAAACTAGGATTTTCCATCTTAGGAGGGAAGAAGAATACTATTATCATGACTGAGGAGTGCAGTGACAAGTGACAGCATAACCGTATTAGATACATATAAAGGAACTTACATTTGCTTGATAGGTCTGCTAGGACGAGGACAGCAGTGAGGGGAGGGGGGGTATAGGACGATATCAGTGGTGTGGAGGGGGGTGCCAGGTTGATTATTAGCTCATATGCAGTTAAATTCAGTTTAGTTAAAATCATAGAAAGCCACGTTTGCCCCAATGACAATCATGTTGTCACATATCATACAATGCATCCAACTACATACACTTCAAACGCATTCCATCAAAAAATGAAGCAGAATAGACAATTAAACAGTATACAATTCCAAGTTTGAGTTGATATAGATGTTAGCTAAGGTTTTATAGGGTTGTCAGCAGTCAAATAAACTTTTGCGTTTTTGTAAACCTTGTTTACAGTAGCTAGCGATCTACAGATGTTGTTAAATTACACAGTTCCGGTAGCTCCTGTAGTCAAACAATTCGGTTGGCTAGATGTGTTATTGTCATATTTCATCACATTTTACTAGTTGATTATTTTCATTTCTTTGCAATATATATACATCAGATATTATCCATTTCTGTCAGAAAAATATTTTACAGACAATGCTAACTTACCTGCGCACAGCATGTAGCACACTATACTATAGCTACAGTAGCAAGCGATCTACAGATGTTGTTAAATTACGCAGTTCGGGTAGCTCATTGTCATATTTCATCACATTTTACTAGTTGATTATTTTCATTTCTTTGCAATATGTATACATCGGATATTATCAATTTCTGTCAGAAAAATATTTTATAGACAATGCTAACTTGCCTGCGCACAGCATGCAGCACACTATACTATAGCTACAGTAGCTAGCGATCTAAAGATGTTGTTAAATTACACCGTTTGGGTAGCCTCTGCAGTAAAAAAATGCGGTTGGCTAGACGTGTTAATGTCATATTTCATCACATTTATAGTCCTATATAGTAAGCGAAATTACCACAGACACTCACCGGGTAGGTATGATCAAACAATGGCTTATTTTGAAATGGGGAGTGAGACAAGGTTGCAGCCTGAGACCAACTTTATTCAACATGTAGACAAATAATTGGCGAGTTAGGCACGGTTGCAGTCTGAGTTCAACTTTATTCAAAGTTTAGAAATGAATTGGGGAGTGAGACAAGGTTGCACTCCGAGTCCAACTTTATTCAATATCTACAAATGAATTGGAGAGAGACTTGGGTTCAATTTTAGTCCAGTTGTATTAAACACAACAAACTTGAATGTCACAACATTTTAAACAGACATCAAAGTCAGACTCAGACTCTCTCTCCCTCTACTAATTGGGGAGTTAGTTATAAGTATCCTTGGCCAGGCCATGTTGCAGAAAACGGGGGAAGGGTGGGAAGTGGTCGGGGCAGGGGGACAAAGACTTGGGGAGGAGCAACTAAAAGCAGCAGGTGAGGGAGGGGTTACAGACCAAGAGTCCTGAATCATTAAAGGCTTTGTTTTTAAACTATATTTTAGTCTAAGATCAATCTTTAAAAAATCTCAAGTCAATTCTATTTCAAGTTCTACATCTCCAAATAAAGTTGAAACATCACAGCAATATTCTAGGGGTGGTTTTTGAGGGTCTGAACTCTGTTTGACCCCAACCATGACCAGAACCTTCAGAGGGGTTGTGATCTATATATGAGGGCCTCTCATAACTTTGTATTGTGCTCGCTTTGGCAGCACATATACTAAAATTGGATCGATACAGAGAAGATTAGCATGGCCCCTGCGAAAGGATGACACGCAAATCCGTGAAGCGCTCCTTATTTTCCTCACACGTCGAGAAATTGGAACCAAACAGAGAAGATTGGGCGGTAGTGACCCGGGGAGAATAAATGGTCCATTCCCCTCAGTCTAGTCTAAGGAGGAGGGGAAATGCTGGATGAGAGAAGAAGCTCAGTCTACAGTAGAATGACAGGAACATTTGTGAAGCCTTCCTTATTTTGAAATGGGGAGTGAGACAAGGTTGCAGCCTGAGACCAACTTTATTCAACATGTAGACAAATAATTGGCGAGTTAGGCACGGTTGCAGTCTGAGTTCAACTTTATTCAAAGTTTAGAAATGAATTGGGGAGTGAGACAAGGTTGCACTCCGAGTCCAACTTTATTCAATATCTACAAATGAATTGGAGAGAGACTTGGGTTCAATTTTAGTCCAGTTGTATTAAACACAACAAACTTGAATGTCACAACATTTTAAACAGACATCAAAGTCAGACTCAGACTCTCTCTCCCTCTACTAATTGGGGAGTTAGTTATAAGTATCCTTGGCCAGGCCATGTTGCAGAAAACGGGGGAAGGGTGGGAAGTGGTCGGGGCAGGGGAACAAAGACTTGGGGAGGAGCAACTAAAAGCAGCAGGTGAGGGAGGGGTTTACAGACCAAGAGTCCTGAATCAGTAAAGGCTTTGTTTTTAAACTATATTTTAGTCTAAGATCAATCTTTAAAAAATATCAAGTCAATTCTATTTCAAGTTCTACATCTCCAAATAAAGTTGAAACATCACAGCAATATTCTAGGGGTGGTTTTTGAGGGTCTGAACTCTGTTTGACCCCAACCATGACCAGAACCTTCAGAGGGGTTGTGATCTATATATGAGGGCCTCTCATAACTTTGTATTGTGCTCGCTTTGGCAGCACATATACTAAAATTGGATCGATACAGAGAAGATTAGCATGGCCCCTGCGAAAGGATGACACGCAAATCCGTGAAGCGCTCCTTATTTTCCTCACACGTCGAGAAATTGGAACCAAACAGAGAAGATTGGGCGGTAGTGACCCGGGGAGAATAAATGGTCCATTCCCCTCAGTCTAGTCTAAGGAGGAGGGGAAATGCTGGATGAGAGAAGAAGCTCAGTCTACAGTAGAATGACAGGAACATTTGTGAAGCCTTCCTTATTTTGAAATGGGGAGTGAGACAAGGTTGCAGCCTGAGACCAACTTTATTCAACATGTAGACAAATAATTGGCGAGTTAGGCACGGTTGCAGTCTGAGTTCAACTTTATTCAAAGTTTAGAAATGAATTGGGGAGTGAGACAAGGTTGCACTCCGAGTCCAACTTTATTCAATATCTACAAATGAATTGGAGAGAGACTTGGGTTCAATTTTAGTCCAGTTGTATTAAACACAACAAACTTGAATGTCACAACATTTTAAACAGACATCAAAGTCAGACTCAGACTCTCTCTCCCTCTACTAATTGGGGAGTTAGTTATAAGTATCCTTGGCCAGGCCATGTTGCAGAAAACGGGGGAAGGGTGGGAAGTGGTCGGGGCAGGGGGACAAAGACTTGGGGAGGAGCAACTAAAAGCAGCAGGTGAGGGAGGGGTTACAGACCAAGAGTCCTGAATCATTAAAGGCTTTGTTTTTAAACTATATTTTAGTCTAAGATCAATCTTTAAAAAATCTCAAGTCAATTCTATTTCAAGTTCTACATCTCCAAATAAAGTTGAAACATCACAGCAATATTCTAGGGGTGGTTTTTGAGGGTCTGAACTCTGTTTGACCCCAACCATGACCAGAACCTTCAGAGGGGTTGTGATCTATATATGAGGGCCTCTCATAACTTTGTATTGTGGTCGCTTTGGCAGCACATATACTAAAATTGGATCGATACAGAGAAGATTAGCATGGCCCCTGCGAAAGGATGACACGCAAATCCGTGAAGCGCTCCTTATTTTCCTCACACGTAGAGAAATTGGAACCAAACAGAGAAGATTGGGCGGTAGTGACCCGGGGAGAATAAATGGTCCATTCCCCTCAGTCTAGTCTAAGGAGGAGGGGAAATGCTGGATGAGAGAAGAAGCTCAGTCTACAGTAGAATGACAGGAACATTTGTGAAGCCTTCCTTATTTTGAAATGGGGAGTGAGACAAGGTTGCAGCCTGAGACCAACTTTATTCAACATGTAGACAAATAATTGGCGAGTTAGGCACGGTTGCAGTCTGAGTTCAACTTTATTCAAAGTTTAGAAATGAATTGGGGAGTGAGACAAGGTTGCACTCCGAGTCCAACTTTATTCAATATCTACAAATGAATTGGAGAGAGACTTGGGTTCAATTTTAGTCCAGTTGTATTAAACACAACAAACTTGAATGTCACAACATTTTAAACAGACATCAAAGTCAGACTCAGACTCTCTCTCCCTCTACTAATTGGGGAGTTAGTTATAAGTATCCTTGGCCAGGCCATGTTGCAGAAAACGGGGGAAGGGTGGGAAGTGGTCGGGGCAGAGGAACAAACACTTGGGGAGGAGCAACTAAAAGCAGCAGGTGAGGGAGGGGTTACAGACCAAGAGTCCTGAATCATTAAAGGCTTTGTTTTTAAACTATATTTTAGTCTAAGATCAATCTTTAAAAAATCTCAAGTCAATTCTATTTCAAGTTCTACATCTCCAAATAAAGTTGAAACATCACAGCAATATTCTAGGGGTGGTTTTTGAGGGTCTGAACTCTGTTTGACCCCAACCATGACCAGAACCTTCAGAGGGGTTGTGATCTATATATGAGGGCCTCTCATAACTTTGTATTGTGCTCGCTTTGGCAGCACATATACTAAAATTGGATCGATACAGAGAAGATTAGCATGGCCCCTGCGAAAGGATGACACGCAAATCCGTGAAGCGCTCCTTATTTTCCTCACACGTCGAGAAATTGGAACCAAACAGAGAAGATTGGGCGGTAGTGACCCGGGGAGAATAAATGGTCCATTCCCCTCAGTCTAGTCTAAGGAGGAGGGGAAATGCTGGATGAGAGAAGAAGCTCAGTCTACAGTAGAATGACAGGAACATTTGTGAAGCCTTCCTTATTTTGAAATGGGGAGTGAGACAAGGTTGCAGCCTGAGACCAACTTTATTCAACATGTAGACAAATAATTGGCGAGTTAGGCACGGTTGCAGTCTGAGTTCAACTTTATTCAAAGTTTAGAAATGAATTGGGGAGTGAGACAAGGTTGCACTCCGAGTCCAACTTTATTCAATATCTACAAATGAATTGGAGAGAGACTTGGGTTCAATTTTAGTCCAGTTGTATTAAACACAACAAACTTGAATGTCACAACATTTTAAACAGACATCAAAGTCAGACTCAGACTCTCTCTCCCTCTACTAATTGGGGAGTTAGTTATAAGTATCCTTGGCCAGGCCATGTTGCAGAAAACGGGGGAAGGGTGGGAAGTGGTCGGGGCAGAGGAACAAAGACTTGGGGAGGAGCAACTAAAAGCAGCAGGTGAGGGAGGGGTTACAGACCAAGAGTCCTGAATCATTAAAGGCTTTGTTTTTAAACTATATTTTAGTCTAAGATCAATCTTTAAAAAATCTCAAGTCAATTCTATTTCAAGTTCTACATCTCCAAATAAAGTTGAAACATCACAGCAATATTCTAGGGGTGGTTTTTGAGGGTCTGAACTCTGTTTGACCCCAACCATGACCAGAACCTTCAGAGGGGTTGTGATCTATATATGAGGGCCTCTCATAACTTTGTATTGTGCTCGCTTTGGCAGCACATATACTAAAATTGGATCGATACAGAGAAGATTAGCATGGCCCCTGCGAAAGGATGACACGCAAATCCGTGAAGCGCTCCTTATTTTCCTCACACGTCGAGAAATTGGAACCAAACAGAGAAGATTGGGCGGTAGTGACCCGGGGAGAATAAATGGTCCATTCCCCTCAGTCTAGTCTAAGGAGGAGGGGAAATGCTGGATGAGAGAAGAAGCTCAGTCTATAGTAGAATGACAGGAACATTTGTGAAGCCTTCCTTATTTTGAAATGGGGAGTGAGACAAGGTTGCAGCCTGAGACCAACTTTATTCAACATGTAGACAAATAATTGGCGAGTTAGGCACGGTTGCAGTCTGAGTTCAACTTTATTCAAAGTTTAGAAATGAATTGGGGAGTGAGACAAGGTTGCACTCCGAGTCCAACTTTATTCAATATCTACAAATGAATTGGAGAGAGACTTGGGTTCAATTTTAGTCCAGTTGTATTAAACACAACAAACTTGAATGTCACAACATTTTAAACAGACATCAAAGTCAGACTCAGACTCTCTCTCCCTCTACTAATTGGGGAGTTAGTTATAAGTATCCTTGGCCAGGCCATGTTGCAGAAAACGGGGGAAGGGTGGGAAGTGGTCGGGGCAGGGGGACAAAGACTTGGGGAGGAGCAACTAAAAGCAGCAGGTGAGGGAGGGGTTACAGACCAAGAGTCCTGAATCATTAAAGGCTTTGTTTTTAAACTATATTTTAGTCTAAGATCAATCTTTAAAAAATCTCAAGTCAATTCTATTTCAAGTTCTACATCTCCAAATAAAGTTGAAACATCACAGCAATATTCTAGGGGTGGTTTTTGAGGGTCTGAACTCTGTTTGACCCCAACCATGACCAGAACCTTCAGAGGGGTTGTGATCTATATATGAGGGCCTCTCATAACTTTGTATTGTGCTCGCTTTGGCAGCACATATACTAAAATTGGATCGATACAGAGAAGATTAGCATGGCCCCTGCGAAAGGATGACACGCAAATCCGTGAAGCGCTCCTTATTTTCCTCACACGTCGAGAAATTGGAACCAAACAGAGAAGATTGGGCGGTAGTGACCCGGGGAGAATAAATGGTCCATTCCCCTCAGTCTAGTCTAAGGAGGAGGGGAAATGCTGGATGAGAGAAGAAGCTCAGTCTATAGTAGAATGACAGGAACATTTGTGAAGCCTTCCTTATTTTGAAATGGGGAGTGAGACAAGGTTGCAGCCTGAGACCAACTTTATTCAACATGTAGACAAATAATTGGCGAGTTAGGCACGGTTGCAGTCTGAGTTCAACTTTATTCAAAGTTTAGAAATGAATTGGGGAGTGAGACAAGGTTGCACTCCGAGTCCAACTTTATTCAATATCTACAAATGAATTGGAGAGAGACTTGGGTTCAATTTTAGTCCAGTTGTATTAAACACAACAAACTTGAATGTCACAACATTTTAAACAGACATCAAAGTCAGACTCAGACTCTCTCTCCCTCTACTAATTGGGGAGTTAGTTATAAGTATCCTTGGCCAGGCCATGTTGCAGAAAACGGGGGAAGGGTGGGAAGTGGTCGGGGCAGGGGGACAAAGACTTGGGGAGGAGCAACTAAAAGCAGCAGGTGAGGGAGGGGTTACAGACCAAGAGTCCTGAATCATTAAAGGCTTTGTTTTTAAACTATATTTTAGTCTAAGATCAATCTTTAAAAAATCTCAAGTCAATTCTATTTCAAGTTCTACATCTCCAAATAAAGTTGAAACATCACAGCAATATTCTAGGGGTGGTTTTTGAGGGTCTGAACTCTGTTTGACCCCAACCATGACCAGAACCTTCAGAGGGGTTGTGATCTATATATGAGGGCCTCTCATAACTTTGTATTGTGCTCGCTTTGGCAGCACATATACTAAAATTGGATCGATACAGAGAAGATTAGCATGGCCCCTGCGAAAGGATGACACGCAAATCCGTGAAGCGCTCCTTATTTTCCTCACACGTCGAGAAATTGGAACCAAACAGAGAAGATTGGGCGGTAGTGACCCGGGGAGAATAAATGGTCCATTCCCCTCAGTCTAGTCTAAGGAGGAGGGGAAATGCTGGATGAGAGAAGAAGCTCAGTCTACAGTAGAATGACAGGAACATTTGTGAAGCCTTCCTTATTTTGAAATGGGGAGTGAGACAAGGTTGCAGCCTGAGACCAACTTTATTCAACATGTAGACAAATAATTGGCGAGTTAGGCACGGTTGCAGTCTGAGTTCAACTTTATTCAAAGTTTAGAAATGAATTGGGGAGTGAGACAAGGTTGCACTCCGAGTCCAACTTTATTCAATATCTACAAATGAATTGGAGAGAGACTTGGGTTCAATTTTAGTCCAGTTGTATTAAACACAACAAACTTGAATGTCACAACATTTTAAACAGACATCAAAGTCAGACTCAGACTCTCTCTCCCTCTACTAATTGGGGAGTTAGTTATAAGTATCCTTGGCCAGGCCATGTTGCAGAAAACGGGGGAAGGGTGGGAAGTGGTCGGGGCAGAGGAACAAACACTTGGGGAGGAGCAACTAAAAGCAGCAGGTGAGGGAGGGGTTACAGACCAAGAGTCCTGAATCATTAAAGGCTTTGTTTTTAAACTATATTTTAGTCTAAGATCAATCTTTAAAAAATCTCAAGTCAATTCTATTTCAAGTTCTACATCTCCAAATAAAGTTGAAACATCACAGCAATATTCTAGGGGTGGTTTTTGAGGGTCTGAACTCTGTTTGACCCCAACCATGACCAGAACCTTCAGAGGGGTTGTGATCTATATATGAGGGCCTCTCATAACTTTGTATTGTGCTCGCTTTGGCAGCACATATACTAAAATTGGATCGATACAGAGAAGATTAGCATGGCCCCTGCGAAAGGATGACACGCAAATCCGTGAAGCGCTCCTTATTTTCCTCACACGTCGAGAAATTGGAACCAAACAGAGAAGATTGGGCGGTAGTGACCCGGGGAGAATAAATGGTCCATTCCCCTCAGTCTAGTCTAAGGAGGAGGGGAAATGCTGGATGAGAGAAGAAGCTCAGTCTACAGTAGAATGACAGGAACATTTGTGAAGCCTTCCTTATTTTGAAATGGGGAGTGAGACAAGGTTGCAGCCTGAGACCAACTTTATTCAACATGTAGACAAATAATTGGCGAGTTAGGCACGGTTGCAGTCTGAGTTCAACTTTATTCAAAGTTTAGAAATGAATTGGGGAGTGAGACAAGGTTGCACTCCGAGTCCAACTTTATTCAATATCTACAAATGAATTGGAGAGAGACTTGGGTTCAATTTTAGTCCAGTTGTATTAAACACAACAAACTTGAATGTCACAACATTTTAAACAGACATCAAAGTCAGACTCAGACTCTCTCTCCCTCTACTAATTGGGGAGTTAGTTATAAGTATCCTTGGCCAGGCCATGTTGCAGAAAACGGGGGAAGGGTGGGAAGTGGTCGGGGCAGGGGAACAAAGACTTGGGGAGGAGCAACTAAAAGCAGCAGGTGAGGGAGGGGTTACAGACCAAGAGTCCTGAATCATTAAAGGCTTTGTTTTTAAACTATATTTTAGTCTAAGATCAATCTTTAAAAAATCTCAAGTCAATTCTATTTCAAGTTCTACATCTCCAAATAAAGTTGAAACATCACAGCAATATTCTAGGGGTGGTTTTTGAGGGTCTGAACTCTGTTTGACCCCAACCATGACCAGAACCTTCAGAGGGGTTGTGATCTATATATGAGGGCCTCTCATAACTTTGTATTGTGCTCGCTTTGGCAGCACATATACTAAAATTGGATCGATACAGAGAAGATTAGCATGGCCCCTGCGAAAGGATGACACGCAAATCCGTGAAGCGCTCCTTATTTTCCTCACACGTCGAGAAATTGGAACCAAACAGAGAAGATTGGGCGGTAGTGACCCGGGGAGAATAAATGGTCCATTCCCCTCAGTCTAGTCTAAGGAGGAGGGGAAATGCTGGATGAGAGAAGAAGCTCAGTCTACAGTAGAATGACAGGAACATTTGTGAAGCCTTCCTTATTTTGAAATGGGGAGTGAGACAAGGTTGCAGCCTGAGACCAACTTTATTCAACATGTAGACAAATAATTGGCGAGTTAGGCACGGTTGCAGTCTGAGTTCAACTTTATTCAAAGTTTAGAAATGAATTGGGGAGTGAGACAAGGTTGCACTCCGAGTCCAACTTTATTCAATATCTACAAATGAATTGGAGAGAGACTTGGGTTCAATTTTAGTCCAGTTGTATTAAACACAACAAACTTGAATGTCACAACATTTTAAACAGACATCAAAGTCAGACTCAGACTCTCTCTCCCTCTACTAATTGGGGAGTTAGTTATAAGTATCCTTGGCCAGGCCATGTTGCAGAAAACGGGGGAAGGGTGGGAAGTGGTCGGGGCAGGGGAACAAAGACTTGGGGAGGAGCAACTAAAAGCAGCAGGTGAGGGAGGGGTTACAGACCAAGAGTCCTGAATCATTAAAGGCTTTGTTTTTAAACTATATTTTAGTCTAAGATCAATCTTTAAAAAATCTCAAGTCAATTCTATTTCAAGTTCTACATCTCCAAATAAAGTTGAAACATCACAGCAATATTCTAGGGGTGGTTTTTGAGGGTCTGAACTCTGTTTGACCCCAACCATGACCAGAACCTTCAGAGGGGTTGTGATCTATATATGAGGGCCTCTCATAACTTTGTATTGTGCTCGCTTTGGCAGCACATATACTAAAATTGGATCGATACAGAGAAGATTAGCATGGCCCCTGCGAAAGGATGACACGCAAATCCGTGAAGCGCTCCTTATTTTCCTCACACGTCGAGAAATTGGAACCAAACAGAGAAGATTGGGCGGTAGTGACCCGGGGAGAATAAATGGTCCATTCCCCTCAGTCTAGTCTAAGGAGGAGGGGAAATGCTGGATGAGAGAAGAAGCTCAGTCTACAGTAGAATGACAGGAACATTTGTGAAGCCTTCCTTATTTTGAAATGGGGAGTGAGACAAGGTTGCAGCCTGAGACCAACTTTATTCAACATGTAGACAAATAATTGGCGAGTTAGGCACGGTTGCAGTCTGAGTTCAACTTTATTCAAAGTTTAGAAATGAATTGGGGAGTGAGACAAGGTTGCACTCCGAGTCCAACTTTATTCAATATCTACAAATGAATTGGAGAGAGACTTGGGTTCAATTTTAGTCCAGTTGTATTAAACACAACAAACTTGAATGTCACAACATTTTAAACAGACATCAAAGTCAGACTCAGACTCTCTCTCCCTCTACTAATTGGGGAGTTAGTTATAAGTATCCTTGGCCAGGCCATGTTGCAGAAAACGGGGGAAGGGTGGGAAGTGGTCGGGGCAGGGGAACAAAGACTTGGGGAGGAGCAACTAAAAGCAGCAGGTGAGGGAGGGGTTACAGACCAAGAGTCCTGAATCATTAAAGGCTTTGTTTTTAAACTATATTTTAGTCTAAGATCAATCTTTAAAAAATCTCAAGTCAATTCTATTTCAAGTTCTACATCTCCAAATAAAGTTGAAACATCACAGCAATATTCTAGGGGTGGTTTTTGAGGGTCTGAACTCTGTTTGACCCCAACCATGACCAGAACCTTCAGAGGGGTTGTGATCTATATATGAGGGCCTCTCATAACTTTGTATTGTGCTCGCTTTGGCAGCACATATACTAAAATTGGATCGATACAGAGAAGATTAGCATGGCCCCTGCGAAAGGATGACACGCAAATCCGTGAAGCGCTCCTTATTTTCCTCACACGTCGAGAAATTGGAACCAAACAGAGAAGATTGGGCGGTAGTGACCCGGGGAGAATAAATGGTCCATTCCCCTCAGTCTAGTCTAAGGAGGAGGGGAAATGCTGGATGAGAGAAGAAGCTCAGTCTACAGTAGAATGACAGGAACATTTGTGAAGCCTTCCTTATTTTGAAATGGGGAGTGAGACAAGGTTGCAGCCTGAGACCAACTTTATTCAACATGTAGACAAATAATTGGCGAGTTAGGCACGGTTGCAGTCTGAGTTCAACTTTATTCAAAGTTTAGAAATGAATTGGGGAGTGAGACAAGGTTGCACTCCGAGTCCAACTTTATTCAATATCTACAAATGAATTGGAGAGAGACTTGGGTTCAATTTTAGTCCAGTTGTATTAAACACAACAAACTTGAATGTCACAACATTTTAAACAGACATCAAAGTCAGACTCAGACTCTCTCTCCCTCTACTAATTGGGGAGTTAGTTATAAGTATCCTTGGCCAGGCCATGTTGCAGAAAACGGGGGAAGGGTGGGAAGTGGTCGGGGCAGGGGAACAAAGACTTGGGGAGGAGCAACTAAAAGCAGCAGGTGAGGGAGGGGTTACAGACCAAGAGTCCTGAATCATTAAAGGCTTTGTTTTTAAACTATATTTTAGTCTAAGATCAATCTTTAAAAAATCTCAAGTCAATTCTATTTCAAGTTCTACATCTCCAAATAAAGTTGAAACATCACAGCAATATTCTAGGGGTGGTTTTTGAGGGTCTGAACTCTGTTTGACCCCAACCATGACCAGAACCTTCAGAGGGGTTGTGATCTATATATGAGGGCCTCTCATAACTTTGTATTGTGCTCGCTTTGGCAGCACATATACTAAAATTGGATCGATACAGAGAAGATTAGCATGGCCCCTGCGAAAGGATGACACGCAAATCCGTGAAGCGCTCCTTATTTTCCTCACACGTCGAGAAATTGGAACCAAACAGAGAAGATTGGGCGGTAGTGACCCGGGGAGAATAAATGGTCCATTCCCCTCAGTCTAGTCTAAGGAGGAGGGGAAATGCTGGATGAGAGAAGAAGCTCAGTCTACAGTAGAATGACAGGAACATTTGTGAAGCCTTCCTTATTTTGAAATGGGGAGTGAGACAAGGTTGCAGCCTGAGACCAACTTTATTCAACATGTAGACAAATAATTGGCGAGTTAGGCACGGTTGCAGTCTGAGTTCAACTTTATTCAAAGTTTAGAAATGAATTGGGGAGTGAGACAAGGTTGCACTCCGAGTCCAACTTTATTCAATATCTACAAATGAATTGGAGAGAGACTTGGGTTCAATTTTAGTCCAGTTGTATTAAACACAACAAACTTGAATGTCACAACATTTTAAACAGACATCAAAGTCAGACTCAGACTCTCTCTCCCTCTACTAATTGGGGAGTTAGTTATAAGTATCCTTGGCCAGGCCATGTTGCAGAAAACGGGGGAAGGGTGGGAAGTGGTCGGGGCAGGGGAACAAAGACTTGGGGAGGAGCAACTAAAAGCAGCAGGTGAGGGAGGGGTTACAGACCAAGAGTCCTGAATCATTAAAGGCTTTGTTTTTAAACTATATTTTAGTCTAAGATCAATCTTTAAAAAATCTCAAGTCAATTCTATTTCAAGTTCTACATCTCCAAATAAAGTTGAAACATCACAGCAATATTCTAGGGGTGGTTTTTGAGGGTCTGAACTCTGTTTGACCCCAACCATGACCAGAACCTTCAGAGGGGTTGTGATCTATATATGAGGGCCTCTCATAACTTTGTATTGTGCTCGCTTTGGCAGCACATATACTAAAATTGGATCGATACAGAGAAGATTAGCATGGCCCCTGCGAAAGGATGACACGCAAATCCGTGAAGCGCTCCTTATTTTCCTCACACGTCGAGAAATTGGAACCAAACAGAGAAGATTGGGCGGTAGTGACCCGGGGAGAATAAATGGTCCATTCCCCTCAGTCTAGTCTAAGGAGGAGGGGAAATGCTGGATGAGAGAAGAAGCTCAGTCTACAGTAGAATGACAGGAACATTTGTGAAGCCTTCCTTATTTTGAAATGGGGAGTGAGACAAGGTTGCAGCCTGAGACCAACTTTATTCAACATGTAGACAAATAATTGGCGAGTTAGGCACGGTTGCAGTCTGAGTTCAACTTTATTCAAAGTTTAGAAATGAATTGGGGAGTGAGACAAGGTTGCACTCCGAGTCCAACTTTATTCAATATCTACAAATGAATTGGAGAGAGACTTGGGTTCAATTTTAGTCCAGTTGTATTAAACACAACAAACTTGAATGTCACAACATTTTAAACAGACATCAAAGTCAGACTCAGACTCTCTCTCCCTCTACTAATTGGGGAGTTAGTTATAAGTATCCTTGGCCAGGCCATGTTGCAGAAAACGGGGGAAGGGTGGGAAGTGGTCGGGGCAGGGGAACAAAGACTTGGGGAGGAGCAACTAAAAGCAGCAGGTGAGGGAGGGGTTACAGACCAAGAGTCCTGAATCATTAAAGGCTTTGTTTTTAAACTATATTTTAGTCTAAGATCAATCTTTAAAAAATCTCAAGTCAATTCTATTTCAAGTTCTACATCTCCAAATAAAGTTGAAACATCACAGCAATATTCTAGGGGTGGTTTTTGAGGGTCTGAACTCTGTTTGACCCCAACCATGACCAGAACCTTCAGAGGGGTTGTGATCTATATATGAGGGCCTCTCATAACTTTGTATTGTGCTCGCTTTGGCAGCACATATACTAAAATTGGATCGATACAGAGAAGATTAGCATGGCCCCTGCGAAAGGATGACACGCAAATCCGTGAAGCGCTCCTTATTTTCCTCACACGTCGAGAAATTGGAACCAAACAGAGAAGATTGGGCGGTAGTGACCCGGGGAGAATAAATGGTCCATTCCCCTCAGTCTAGTCTAAGGAGGAGGGGAAATGCTGGATGAGAGAAGAAGCTCAGTCTACAGTAGAATGACAGGAACATTTGTGAAGCCTTCCTTATTTTGAAATGGGGAGTGAGACAAGGTTGCAGCCTGAGACCAACTTTATTCAACATGTAGACAAATAATTGGCGAGTTAGGCACGGTTGCAGTCTGAGTTCAACTTTATTCAAAGTTTAGAAATGAATTGGGGAGTGAGACAAGGTTGCACTCCGAGTCCAACTTTATTCAATATCTACAAATGAATTGGAGAGAGACTTGGGTTCAATTTTAGTCCAGTTGTATTAAACACAACAAACTTGAATGTCACAACATTTTAAACAGACATCAAAGTCAGACTCAGACTCTCTCTCCCTCTACTAATTGGGGAGTTAGTTATAAGTATCCTTGGCCAGGCCATGTTGCAGAAAACGGGGGAAGGGTGGGAAGTGGTCGGGGCAGGGGAACAAAGACTTGGGGAGGAGCAACTAAAAGCAGCAGGTGAGGGAGGGGTTACAGACCAAGAGTCCTGAATCATTAAAGGCTTTGTTTTTAAACTATATTTTAGTCTAAGATCAATCTTTAAAAAATCTCAAGTCAATTCTATTTCAAGTTCTACATCTCCAAATAAAGTTGAAACATCACAGCAATATTCTAGGGGTGGTTTTTGAGGGTCTGAACTCTGTTTGACCCCAACCATGACCAGAACCTTCAGAGGGGTTGTGATCTATATATGAGGGCCTCTCATAACTTTGTATTGTGCTCGCTTTGGCAGCACATATACTAAAATTGGATCGATACAGAGAAGATTAGCATGGCCCCTGCGAAAGGATGACACGCAAATCCGTGAAGCGCTCCTTATTTTCCTCACACGTCGAGAAATTGGAACCAAACAGAGAAGATTGGGCGGTAGTGACCCGGGGAGAATAAATGGTCCATTCCCCTCAGTCTAGTCTAAGGAGGAGGGGAAATGCTGGATGAGAGAAGAAGCTCAGTCTACAGTAGAATGACAGGAACATTTGTGAAGCCTTCCTTATTTTGAAATGGGGAGTGAGACAAGGTTGCAGCCTGAGACCAACTTTATTCAACATGTAGACAAATAATTGGCGAGTTAGGCACGGTTGCAGTCTGAGTTCAACTTTATTCAAAGTTTAGAAATGAATTGGGGAGTGAGACAAGGTTGCACTCCGAGTCCAACTTTATTCAATATCTACAAATGAATTGGAGAGAGACTTGGGTTCAATTTTAGTCCAGTTGTATTAAACACAACAAACTTGAATGTCACAACATTTTAAACAGACATCAAAGTCAGACTCAGACTCTCTCTCCCTCTACTAATTGGGGAGTTAGTTATAAGTATCCTTGGCCAGGCCATGTTGCAGAAAACGGGGGAAGGGTGGGAAGTGGTCGGGGCAGGGGAACAAAGACTTGGGGAGGAGCAACTAAAAGCAGCAGGTGAGGGAGGGGTTACAGACCAAGAGTCCTGAATCATTAAAGGCTTTGTTTTTAAACTATATTTTAGTCTAAGATCAATCTTTAAAAAATCTCAAGTCAATTCTATTTCAAGTTCTACATCTCCAAATAAAGTTGAAACATCACAGCAATATTCTAGGGGTGGTTTTTGAGGGTCTGAACTCTGTTTGACCCCAACCATGACCAGAACCTTCAGAGGGGTTGTGATCTATATATGAGGGCCTCTCATAACTTTGTATTGTGCTCGCTTTGGCAGCACATATACTAAAATTGGATCGATACAGAGAAGATTAGCATGGCCCCTGCGAAAGGATGACACGCAAATCCGTGAAGCGCTCCTTATTTTCCTCACACGTCGAGAAATTGGAACCAAACAGAGAAGATTGGGCGGTAGTGACCCGGGGAGAATAAATGGTCCATTCCCCTCAGTCTAGTCTAAGGAGGAGGGGAAATGCTGGATGAGAGAAGAAGCTCAGTCTACAGTAGAATGACAGGAACATTTGTGAAGCCTTCCTTATTTTGAAATGGGGAGTGAGACAAGGTTGCAGCCTGAGACCAACTTTATTCAACATGTAGACAAATAATTGGCGAGTTAGGCACGGTTGCAGTCTGAGTTCAACTTTATTCAAAGTTTAGAAATGAATTGGGGAGTGAGACAAGGTTGCACTCCGAGTCCAACTTTATTCAATATCTACAAATGAATTGGAGAGAGACTTGGGTTCAATTTTAGTCCAGTTGTATTAAACACAACAAACTTGAATGTCACAACATTTTAAACAGACATCAAAGTCAGACTCAGACTCTCTCTCCCTCTACTAATTGGGGAGTTAGTTATAAGTATCCTTGGCCAGGCCATGTTGCAGAAAACGGGGGAAGGGTGGGAAGTGGTCGGGGCAGAGGAACAAACACTTGGGGAGGAGCAACTAAAAGCAGCAGGTGAGGGAGGGGTTACAGACCAAGAGTCCTGAATCATTAAAGGCTTTGTTTTTAAACTATATTTTAGTCTAAGATCAATCTTTAAAAAATCTCAAGTCAATTCTATTTCAAGTTCTACATCTCCAAATAAAGTTGAAACATCACAGCAATATTCTAGGGGTGGTTTTTGAGGGTCTGAACTCTGTTTGACCCCAACCATGACCAGAACCTTCAGAGGGGTTGTGATCTATATATGAGGGCCTCTCATAACTTTGTATTGTGCTCGCTTTGGCAGCACATATACTAAAATTGGATCGATACAGAGAAGATTAGCATGGCCCCTGCGAAAGGATGACACGCAAATCCGTGAAGCGCTCCTTATTTTCCTCACACGTCGAGAAATTGGAACCAAACAGAGAAGATTGGGCGGTAGTGACCCGGGGAGAATAAATGGTCCATTCCCCTCAGTCTAGTCTAAGGAGGAGGGGAAATGCTGGATGAGAGAAGAAGCTCAGTCTACAGTAGAATGACAGGAACATTTGTGAAGCCTTCCTTATTTTGAAATGGGGAGTGAGACAAGGTTGCAGCCTGAGACCAACTTTATTCAACATGTAGACAAATAATTGGCGAGTTAGGCACGGTTGCAGTCTGAGTTCAACTTTATTCAAAGTTTAGAAATGAATTGGGGAGTGAGACAAGGTTGCACTCCGAGTCCAACTTTATTCAATATCTACAAATGAATTGGAGAGAGACTTGGGTTCAATTTTAGTCCAGTTGTATTAAACACAACAAACTTGAATGTCACAACATTTTAAACAGACATCAAAGTCAGACTCAGACTCTCTCTCCCTCTACTAATTGGGGAGTTAGTTATAAGTATCCTTGGCCAGGCCATGTTGCAGAAAACGGGGGAAGGGTGGGAAGTGGTCGGGGCAGAGGAACAAACACTTGGGGAGGAGCAACTAAAAGCAGCAGGTGAGGGAGGGGTTACAGACCAAGAGTCCTGAATCATTAAAGGCTTTGTTTTTAAACTATATTTTAGTCTAAGATCAATCTTTAAAAAATCTCAAGTCAATTCTATTTCAAGTTCTACATCTCCAAATAAAGTTGAAACATCACAGCAATATTCTAGGGGTGGTTTTTGAGGGTCTGAACTCTGTTTGACCCCAACCATGACCAGAACCTTCAGAGGGGTTGTGATCTATATATGAGGGCCTCTCATAACTTTGTATTGTGCTCGCTTTGGCAGCACATATACTAAAATTGGATCGATACAGAGAAGATTAGCATGGCCCCTGCGAAAGGATGACACGCAAATCCGTGAAGCGCTCCTTATTTTCCTCACACGTCGAGAAATTGGAACCAAACAGAGAAGATTGGGCGGTAGTGACCCGGGGAGAATAAATGGTCCATTCCCCTCAGTCTAGTCTAAGGAGGAGGGGAAATGCTGGATGAGAGAAGAAGCTCAGTCTACAGTAGAATGACAGGAACATTTGTGAAGCCTTCCTTATTTTGAAATGGGGAGTGAGACAAGGTTGCAGCCTGAGACCAACTTTATTCAACATGTAGACAAATAATTGGCGAGTTAGGCACGGTTGCAGTCTGAGTTCAACTTTATTCAAAGTTTAGAAATGAATTGGGGAGTGAGACAAGGTTGCACTCCGAGTCCAACTTTATTCAATATCTACAAATGAATTGGAGAGAGACTTGGGTTCAATTTTAGTCCAGTTGTATTAAACACAACAAACTTGAATGTCACAACATTTTAAACAGACATCAAAGTCAGACTCAGACTCTCTCTCCCTCTACTAATTGGGGAGTTAGTTATAAGTATCCTTGGCCAGGCCATGTTGCAGAAAACGGGGGAAGGGTGGGAAGTGGTCGGGGCAGAGGAACAAACACTTGGGGAGGAGCAACTAAAAGCAGCAGGTGAGGGAGGGGTTACAGACCAAGAGTCCTGAATCATTAAAGGCTTTGTTTTTAAACTATATTTTAGTCTAAGATCAATCTTTAAAAAATCTCAAGTCAATTCTATTTCAAGTTCTACATCTCCAAATAAAGTTGAAACATCACAGCAATATTCTAGGGGTGGTTTTTGAGGGTCTGAACTCTGTTTGACCCCAACCATGACCAGAACCTTCAGAGGGGTTGTGATCTATATATGAGGGCCTCTCATAACTTTGTATTGTGCTCGCTTTGGCAGCACATATACTAAAATTGGATCGATACAGAGAAGATTAGCATGGCCCCTGCGAAAGGATGACACGCAAATCCGTGAAGCGCTCCTTATTTTCCTCACACGTCGAGAAATTGGAACCAAACAGAGAAGATTGGGCGGTAGTGACCCGGGGAGAATAAATGGTCCATTCCCCTCAGTCTAGTCTAAGGAGGAGGGGAAATGCTGGATGAGAGAAGAAGCTCAGTCTACAGTAGAATGACAGGAACATTTGTGAAGCCTTCCTTATTTTGAAATGGGGAGTGAGACAAGGTTGCAGCCTGAGACCAACTTTATTCAACATGTAGACAAATAATTGGCGAGTTAGGCACGGTTGCAGTCTGAGTTCAACTTTATTCAAAGTTTAGAAATGAATTGGGGAGTGAGACAAGGTTGCACTCCGAGTCCAACTTTATTCAATATCTACAAATGAATTGGAGAGAGACTTGGGTTCAATTTTAGTCCAGTTGTATTAAACACAACAAACTTGAATGTCACAACATTTTAAACAGACATCAAAGTCAGACTCAGACTCTCTCTCCCTCTACTAATTGGGGAGTTAGTTATAAGTATCCTTGGCCAGGCCATGTTGCAGAAAACGGGGGAAGGGTGGGAAGTGGTCGGGGCAGGGGAACAAAGACTTGGGGAGGAGCAACTAAAAGCAGCAGGTGAGGGAGGGGTTACAGACCAAGAGTCCTGAATCATTAAAGGCTTTGTTTTTAAACTATATTTTAGTCTAAGATCAATCTTTAAAAAATCTCAAGTCAATTCTATTTCAAGTTCTACATCTCCAAATAAAGTTGAAACATCACAGCAATATTCTAGGGGTGGTTTTTGAGGGTCTGAACTCTGTTTGACCCCAACCATGACCAGAACCTTCAGAGGGGTTGTGATCTATATATGAGGGCCTCTCATAACTTTGTATTGTGCTCGCTTTGGCAGCACATATACTAAAATTGGATCGATACAGAGAAGATTAGCATGGCCCCTGCGAAAGGATGACACGCAAATCCGTGAAGCGCTCCTTATTTTCCTCACACGTCGAGAAATTGGAACCAAACAGAGAAGATTGGGCGGTAGTGACCCGGGGAGAATAAATGGTCCATTCCCCTCAGTCTAGTCTAAGGAGGAGGGGAAATGCTGGATGAGAGAAGAAGCTCAGTCTACAGTAGAATGACAGGAACATTTGTGAAGCCTTCCTTATTTTGAAATGGGGAGTGAGACAAGGTTGCAGCCTGAGACCAACTTTATTCAACATGTAGACAAATAATTGGCGAGTTAGGCACGGTTGCAGTCTGAGTTCAACTTTATTCAAAGTTTAGAAATGAATTGGGGAGTGAGACAAGGTTGCACTCCGAGTCCAACTTTATTCAATATCTACAAATGAATTGGAGAGAGACTTGGGTTCAATTTTAGTCCAGTTGTATTAAACACAACAAACTTGAATGTCACAACATTTTAAACAGACATCAAAGTCAGACTCAGACTCTCTCTCCCTCTACTAATTGGGGAGTTAGTTATAAGTATCCTTGGCCAGGCCATGTTGCAGAAAACGGGGGAAGGGTGGGAAGTGGTCGGGGCAGGGGACAAAGACTTGGGGAGGAGCAACTAAAAGCAGCAGGTGAGGGAGGGGTTACAGACCAAGAGTCCTGAATCATTAAAGGCTTTGTTTTTAAACTATATTTTAGTCTAAGATCAATCTTTAAAAAATCTCAAGTCAATTCTATTTCAAGTTCTACATCTCCAAATAAAGTTGAAACATCACAGCAATATTCTAGGGGTGGTTTTTGAGGGTCTGAACTCTGTTTGACCCCAACCATGACCAGAACCTTCAGAGGGGTTGTGATCTATATATGAGGGCCTCTCATAACTTTGTATTGTGCTCGCTTTGGCAGCAACATATACTAAATTGGATCGATACAGAGAAGATTAGCATGGCCCCTGCGAAAGGATGACACGCAAATCCGTGAAGCGCTCCTTATTTCCTCACACGTCGAGAAATTGGAACCAAACAGAGAAGATTGGGGCGGTAGTGACCCGGGGAGAATAAATGGTCCATTCCCCTCAGTCTAGTCTAAGGAGGAGGGGAAATGCTGGATGAGAGAAAGAAGCTCAGTCTACAGTAGAATGACAGGAACATTTGTGAAGCCTTCCTTATTTTGAAATGGGGAGTGAGACAAGGTTGCAGCCTGAGACCAACTTTATTCAACATGTAGACAAATAATTGGCGAGTTAGGCACGGTTGCAGTCTGAGTTCAACTTTATTCAAAGTTTAGAAATGAATTGGGGAGTGAGACAAGGTTGCACTCCGAGTCCAACTTTATTCAATATCTACAAATGAATTGGAGAGAGACTTGGGTTCAATTTTAGTCTCAGTTGTATTAAACACAACAAACTTGAATGTCACAACATTTTAAACAGACATTCAAAGTCAGACTCAGACTCTCTCTCCCTCTACTAATTGGGGAGTTAGTTATAAGTATCCTTGGCCAGGCCATGTTGCAGAAAACGGGGGAAGGTGGGAAGTGGTCGGGGCAGGGAACAAAGACTTGGGGAGGAGCAACTAAAAGCAGCAGGTGAGGGAGGGGTTACAGACCAAGAGTCCTGAATCATTAAGGCTTTGTTTTTAAACTATATTTTAGTCTAAGATCAATCTTTAAAAATCTCAAGTCAATTCTATTTCAAGTTCTACATCTCCAAATAAAGTTGAAACATCACAGCAATATTCTAGGGGTGGTTTTTTGAGGGTCTGAACTCTGTTTGACCCCAACCATGACCAGAACCCTTCAGAGGGTTG